>NC_083485.1:12439349-12734349 GCF_030014155.1 Tachysurus vachellii
CACAACTCCACACTACTCACAACTCCACACTACACACAACTCCACATTACTCACAACTCCACACTACACACAACTCCACATTACTCACAAATCCACACTACTCACAACTCCACACAACTCCACACTACACACAACTCCACACTATACACAACTCCACACTATACACAACTCCACACTACTCACAACTCCACACTACACACAACTCCACACTACTCACAACTCCACACTACACACAAATCCACACTACACACAACTCCACACTACACACAAATCCACACTACACACAACTCCACACTACACACAACAAAAAGCGCATCCATACAAATTCATGTCCTACAAAAAAGTGAGCTAAAATGGGACGTGCATTAGACTGGCTTTAGGTTTAGCAGTGTGTAGCGGTGTGCATTATGCTTCAGACGAGTTGAACTAATGAAACTCTGGACTGGTTTGTTAGTGTGATAAAGCAATTCAACCCAAAGGGCCAACGAATCAGTCTTTTTAAAACGACATATAATGGCTTAGGTTAATTTAAACAATGCTGTCCTCGAATTTCTACTCACACTGATCAATTGTAATGACTACAGCTAAAGAAACAGCTGAAATAAGCTCACAGTGCTGCTGTCTGTGAACCCAGAACATAAACACTGCACTCGGACCAATGAGAGGACAGTTTACTGACATGTGACTTCCCTGACATTCAATGCTGAACATGGACACAACCAAACAGGAGCAAATTCCATTGTTTGTCCTCTGAGGAAAAAGAGTTTAAGCCATTGCCATGGATACTAGTTAAGACAGATTTATGTAATGTTATGTTACTTCCAAATCTGGGACTAATTTACATTTGATGTACATTACATCATCTCATCTTTACAACAGTCAAATCCTACACTGACTTCAGTTCCCTCTTCCAGGATGTCAGGCAGTCGATCGCTGCCAGAGAATCTGGAGACATCAGCATGGAATTGAACTGGACGGATAAATCCTGCGCATCAGGAGCCATTACAGAAGGAGGTTGCAACACAGTTTCACTTCTGTGTTATTAAAGTGTGCTGCTAGCGCTGGCGAGTGTGCTGCGTGCACGTAAGTGTAAGTGCAAGCGTGCATGTAAGTGGAAGTGTGTGTGTGTTTGCTTACGGGCTGAATTTCCAGAAAGCATGCCTATTTAGCTGTTACACGCTCGAAATATAACGTGTAGAAGTGATTTGTGTGCAAATTACATTTTCAACACGTAGACATGTCAAATTCAATCCCTTATATCCTCTACTTAATAAACACTTTGAATAACACGGCTCTGTGAGCTGGACTGGTTACGCCTTTTCTTGCTTGAAGTTTGTGTATATTGTGTGGGAGGGAGGGAGGAGGGGGGGGGGAGAACGTGACAGATCGCTATCTGTTAAGGTTCTGCGCTTGCAAAATAGGTAGACGCAGCTTGAGTTGGCGTTTGTGCAAAGCTCTATCTTTACCTTTCCGTTCTGACAAGCGTCTAACCGATTTTCACTTCCTTGTGAACTTCAAAGAAAGTGTTATTAAAAAAAAAGAAGGAATATTGTTTGAAAGTGGTGAGTGAACGAGACAGACAGAGAGACAGACAGACAGACAGAGAAAGTGAGACGGAGTGTTCTCCAGAATGGATATCCTGTTACAGGAGCTGATGAGAATCAGCAGAAAATGCTGGATCAGGACTCTGGAGAATACGTAATAACAAGCTAACATAATCTCACACGTTAATAGTCACATTTTTTATTTTCAGCTTATACATTTAGGAAACGGTTTTGTTTGCATATCGATTTTATTTTATTTAACATGAATGTTGTTGTTTTGATTTTTTTTTTCAATTTAACATTTTGCATATAAATTTTGCTGTGTTTTTCTCTTTGAATATTTTTTTTTCTTCGTTTTTTTTTTATATGCCAATAATTTTATTAATATTACATTTGTTTTTCTTTAGTTCATTATTTATTTGACTTTTTTTTGAAAGCTATGGTTTTGGATGTCAATAGGTTTAACCCATGTCACAGATTCTCATTGAAATAAGTAAATAAATAAAAAATAAATAAATAAAATAAAATAAAATAAAATAAATAAATAAACTTTTTTTTTTTTTTTTTTTTTTTTTAATTCTCCCTTCAAAATATGTATCATCTGTCATCTGGCTCCCGACACAAACACGTGCTGATGGAAGTGGGTCGTAACATGCTGTTCCTGTCCTCTCCCTGAACACTTCCTCACTCTGGCCACTAGCTGGAGCTTCGAGGTGGGGGGGTGTGTCACCACACACAAAGCTGCTATTGACCGGAGAAGCCCCAGAGCTGACGCCAGCGTGCTTCCTGAAACCTATTTAAGCGGTGGAGGTGGGGACAAGCTTGGGCCAAAGCACATGCTGCATTTTGAATTCTCTTTAACAGTCTGACACACTTCCCATATTTCAACCCCAAATAAACTTCTCAAATAAAAATCTTCCAGGGCATCATTCCAGTCCTCCAAAAGAGGTCGGAATCAACGAATAACGCTTCAAGATGTTTATCTGTTTATATGTTCGAAGAGGAACAACCAAAAAACAGTATTCATAATATACTCACATTTTCTCTGATTTTCATAGAATTAAAAAAATTAGGTCAAAACCTATAAAATACTTATAAACCTTATAAACCTTATAATGGTGTTCTCTGGTATGTGCAGGGGAAAAAAAGAAGCTGAATTTGAAAAATAATAATAATAATAATTTATTCAGAATTTTCCAGTATTTGTATATATTTGGTATTGAAACATTTTCATTTTCAAACTGTTGAATCATTATAGCTTTCGAAAAATTCAGTTTGTGAAGATGTATCGTGTGAAATTGCAATAATATCTCATTCATTCATTCATTCATTCATCTTCTACCGCTTATCCGAACTACCTCGGGTCACGGGGAGCCTGTGCCAATCTCAGGCGTCATCGGGCATCAAGGCAGGATACACCCTGGACGGAGTGCCAACCCATCGCAGGGCACACACACACACTCTCATTCACTCACACAATCACACACTAGGGACAATTTTCCAGAGATGCCAATCAACCTACCATGCATGTCTTTGGACAGGGGGAGGAAACCGGAGTACCCGGAGGAAACCCCCGAGGCACGGGGAGAACATGCAAACTCCACACACACAAGGTGGAGGCAGGAATCGAACCCCCAACCGTGGAGGTGTGAGGCGAACGTGCTAAGCCACCGTGCCCCCCAATAATATCTCATTTTAGAATAAAAAACACCACCACCATCAACAACAACAACAAATAATAGTAATAATTATTAATAATAATATCATTTTATAAATATAATATAATATTAATTACAATAAAATAACATAATACTACATTAAATAAATCAAATTAAAACTAATAATGATAAATATAAATGGATGAAAAGCTCTTGATTTTGGTACAAAACAAAAAAAGCTAATAAAATATTCAAACAATGTATTTTGCTTAGTTTAGTTTTGTTAAAGTAAATGACAAGCAGTTTGCCTTTAACTGAATTGAGCTTCTAATGGACTACAGGTCGTAGCAACGGAATCTTGTACTTGTTCTCGTATTGAGTTGCGATTCGTTCCTGCTTTAAAATCGATTCTCCACATAAATGATTTGTTAGAAAAAAAAAAAAGAATGACACCACTTGCCCATTTGGTCTAATATTAAACAGCGATTGAGATTGAATGAACTGATCAGACCTTGTTAGCACTTTACTACGCATGTGAGCTTGACGTGCCTGCAGATTTATTAATGATCAGGAAGCTTGTGAGCTGACAAATGTCTAGATTCACAGAGAAGGGTGGGGGGGGGGGGGGGCCCTCAAATGCTAATGGTGCAAGACTGCTATTAGAGGGATTAACAGGAGGATAATAGAGCAGTTCTCACAAAAGGGAGGATGTGGAGGCCATCAAACCGGCGCTACTAACTGACATTTCTACTCAATTTCAGTTTAAACAAATTTTATTCGTCACCACAATCTGCAAGAAACTTAACATCATCTGCTTGGATTGGCTGATGACCACTAAATCAGGATAAATATTTTGGCACAATGTTTTTCCAGGACTGACTAAATGAAAATAATAACTGCACAGCTCAGAGCTCCAGGTTCTCATGTACAGACACAAGTAAAGCACGTTCAAACTTCCCTATCAAGTCCCAGTGAATGACAGATGATTTGTATAGTTAGACAGGACTTAATACTGAGCTGTGAGGTACGCCTAGAGCAGAGGTGTCAAATACATGGTCCCTGGGCCGAGTTCCACTTGATAAAGGTTGTAATCAACAGCAACAAATTTATTTAGAAGCAATGTTCTTAATGATAATTAATTTCTTTAATTGAAGATGAATAAAAATAATAATAATAAATATAAATAATGCAATTAACACAAAACAAAAAAAATGTAGTGTCCATGGCTTTTTTGTGTAAATATATTATGTATAATCCCAATTAAGATCATTTCAGTTACAGGTTTGAAAAAAAAAATGTTGGAATAGTCAAACTTCAGCAATATAACAATATATGTTTTTACCATCTGTTTAACTATTTTGTAGATGATGTAATTTAACATTGTGGGGGTTTTTTTAATTGTGAAATTTTTTATTTATTTATTTATTTTTGTCCAGCCCACTTGACTTTGGACTAAAGTATAATGTGGCCTTTTACCAAAACTGTGTTTGACACCCCTGGCCTGGAGCATTCTCACGAAACAAAAAAAAAAAGTATCACAAAAAAGAGCATCCAAAAATATCCCAAAAGCAAGCTGTGGACGTTTTGTAAAAGTAGCTGTCTACACGACAGGAAACAGGTACAGTAAGTTCGGTTGAAAACTGACATGAGGGGAAAAAAACGAGAAGCACATTTCCTGTTATGGTCAGATACTTGTGTTGCAGATGTAGGTGCGAAATCCCTCTGAAAATGTGTCTGACATGGCAAGCGATTTTCTATCTACACACTCAGCAGGGCAGAGCGTATAATATAAACCTACAATATTGTTTTAGGTGTTCACGTGATTTTATCAATTGCTATTGTTGCACTTGGGAAGATTGTTAGTTAGATTGGTAATAGTTACACACACACACACACACACACACACACACAGTCAACATATATTAACATAAAACTGTGACATCAGATCAATCTGCATACTAAAGGCCACGGTCTGAGCAGACATACCTTGCACATCTGAGATCTCTGAACATTCACACAACACATTTGCATACTGCAGGCTTCTGCGGTATCAGTACTGCAAAGGCCAATACAGCGATAACGCTTGACACATGATAAATTGTCATGCCCTAGAACCTAATTATAAAAAGACAAGCCCTTTTCAACGACAGATCGCAGTTGCATCTCCAGGCCACTTCCTGTAATCAGTATCATGTTTGCTGACAAAATTGTTCCCGTGTTCCAGAAAGGCGCTTGTTCAAGAGGCTAAGACTGAGAAAAGCTTACAGTCATGCAATTGCCTGTGTATGATTCATTAGCCATTGAATAAAGAGCTCAAACAGCAACAGGGTCTAAACCAGCAAAGCGATCATGCTGCAAGCACCGAGCCTGAGAGATTTAGCATCCACTAGCGCCAGCGTTCACCCGGCTTGGCAAATCAAGCACTCTGCCTCTTTTTTTTTCATTTCCAGCTGGAATTAACGGATGACTGAAGAACTCAGCTCCTCAGGATCCCTCCTGTGCCTCCCACTGTCTTTTTTCATTACACCATTATTCTGCTCATCTAGCGCTATTCAGCTGGTGGATCTTCACTAAGACGTTAATGCTGAAACTGTAAATGTAAGTATTCACACCTCTGACGTAACTGTGTCTTTAAACGAAGCGATATTTTGAAGTCCTGTGGGAGTTTCGCACGCTGGGTGGTAGCATGAATCTCACATCTCAGGTAAAACTGTGCATCGTGACGATGCAACGATGTCTAAAGTCTTACATTAGAGTGTTGAGGTAACATTGTCGGGCGGAATCCTCGTATCTCCAAAAAAGTTATTTTTCAGGAAATTAAAAAAACGCCGTACCTTATCTGCAGTGCACAGGGTTTAGTCCGCGTTGCAGTGGATTGTCTTGCGCTAAATTCCTGTCCTCAGACGAGCACCAGAACTAGCGGGGGTCAAGTTTTTTTTTCTTTGAGCCCAGTGTTTTGAAGACATTTACCTCAGAAGACATGTTGATTCGTTGCGACTCTTATTAAGGAGAAATATGCCGCGAAGCTCTCCCGCGGAGTGAGGAAGAGGTGGACAGTTGAAGTGTCCAATGGAGTTATGAGATTTGCGCTCAAGCTATTTTCAAGACTTTAGATTGGTTAATAACTTGTAAAAATAATAGACTCATGTGGGGACTGACCAATAGCATCGATATGTGAAAAAATATGAAATTGACCAAATTTGGACATACGAGGTTTCCGCCCGACAGCGACGATTGGTATCTTTCAATAGGTATCTTCATACCTTCATGTTATTTAGGTACAACAAGACATACAGTCTGATATTTTCCAACTTGACTTGATGAATAGATTTCAAATAGCAAAGTGCTTGGTCAGGTTATAATTCAAACCGCTGGCACGTTTTCTTTACAGGACAGTGCAACAAATGAACGAAAACATTGCCATTACTTTAAATTTTCACACAATATTAAGCTTATACTTAACCATTAGTATGCAATATAAAAAAATAATAATAATATAAAGTGCTGGATCAAGTGCTTTTTTTTTTACCAGATGACAATTTACATTTGACATCAAAGTCATAATCCGTATTTTGGTCTGTGTTTTCTACCCCAGGTTTTTTCCGGGGTTAAAGGCAAGTCCTGAAAGTGTTTAAAGTTTGTAAATGGGGGTCTGCTCAAAATCTGGCAACCACAGAATCTGCAGGGAATTTGCATAATCAGAATGGGAAGCCTGAAAAATTATATTAAGCAGCTTCATAGATGACGTCTGAATCTGCAAAAGTGTAAAAACTCCCGACGTAAATACTGACGTAACTTTTGGATTGAAGTCGCCAGTTCTGAATATAGCCCCATGGATATTACTGTTGCATCGCACTTCCTAATGACGAACGATGCTGCAGTACTTAATTCCAGATGGCACGACTTCTCTGATGGTTTGAATAAGGGGGTAGGGCTGCCAAGGTGAAAGGTCACTCTAGAGTTCCACCTCTCATCTTACCCCCTTCAAATAAGCAGTCATTCCAAGTGCCAAACTGCTCCCTATGTCTCCCCCACCCCCCTTGCACACTTTCCTTGCTTCTGCCCTTCCCTAGTGCAATCTATTTATCCCCTTTCCCTCCTCCCTTCTCTTCTTCTCTTCCTCGCTGCAAAGAACCCGGCAAGCTGCCACTCCCACGAGCATCTGTTCACTCTAGCCCCCGTTCGTCCTCCGCAACCTTCTGCGTGCCACTCAGTCACCTGAATACTCTGACTCAGCCGTTTCGCAATAAGCCGGTTCCTATCCAATGCCATCCCAGATATTCTAAAGCAGAGCTGTATTCGCAATCCAGAACAATTGCTGGGAACTGAGATAGCACTCTGTGTTACTGCGCAAAAACAGCACTTCCCCTGAAGAAAAAAAAATGATGGATTGGACATCAAGAGCACACACGCCACTGAGCTTATGACCTGATCCTAGTCCGACTAAAGCTGAGAGGGAAAGGGTTTATATTCGAGTCCTACTGAGTGCCTGAAGCCGTGAGATCCCACTAATACACAGCTAGGCTCAGCTGAGATCTTCAGGTACCTCCTCTTAAAGCACTCTGGAGGAAGTCTGAGGCTACTAGTGGGTTAGAATTGTCACATGTAGTGGACAAAGTAAGTGTGTGTGTGTGTGTGTGTGTGTGTGTGTGTGTGTGTTTTTATAATTTAAGCATACATTTCGATTTGGTCTTTTATACAATAGGTGCTGTCAGAGAAATCTCTCATGAGCAAGCTACAAGGAAAAAAACTTCTTGATTAAGAAACCTTAAGGAACCAATCAAATCCTTTAGGATTTCTGAGTGACGGATAGTGGGATTATAAATCTGTATATTACACAAGAAGAGACGAATAAAATGATTCTAACTGTCATGAGATGAGCAAAGGACAAAGTTCATGATTACTCCAGCAGGAACAAATCTACAGTGTCCAGGGGGAGACTGATTATTCTTCTGAAGTGCAAACACAAATACAGAAAGCTCCAAGCAAAACTAGAGCATTTACATACAACTGAGTGTAAAAGTTTGTGCACCGCCCACCATTCAATTGTTTCATTAGAACCAATTGTACCTCTGATTTCCAAACACTCAAGTGAAAAGAAAAGTTCTGAATTGAAGATTGAAGAAGGCAAAAACACACTGGAACAGAAGACAAACAAAACAAAATAAAAATAAATTAAAAAAAATCCATATTTCTTTACAAATAAATAAATAAATAAATAAAGTATAAAGAAACATTTGAAAAAATATCTTTTTTTAATTTTTTTCACTATTAATATCTTTAGGATCAACTCAATTTTTTGTCGTTTTTTGTTTTGTCGTTCTAAACAAAATTGCTGTCTTCTCCGTTGTGTCCTTAAGAGAGTGAAAAGGTTTGCACTTGACTTTATATTTGGTAGTTTCCAGACACAGAATGCTGTAAAATTACTGTCAGCTTTGGATAGTTATGTGTGTGTGCGAGAAGGAAAAAGAGAGAGAGAAAAAGAGAGAGAGTGTAATATGAGAGGCGCATTCATTGCAATCCCTAATCACATTCAGCATAAAAAAAGTTCTTCCCTTTTGTTAGTTTAAAAAATGTATTTTTGCGCATATTTAAATAGTTTTCAGTGCATTATTTTTAATAAAGTTTATAAAAACAAGGAAAGACGGCGTATGCGATTACAACAAAATAACAGCTACAAAAATAGATGTTTGAAACGCGCTCTTTGTGAATACAGGCATTTATGAGCCAAAGCTTGCAGTTTTGTTGCAAAAAGGCTTCTTTTCACGATGTAAATTTAAAAGAAATCTCATTTTGTTCTCCGCCACATGGACGTACACTGTCCACGGCTCACAGAAAGACTGGAAGAAAAGAAAAGGAGGTAAACAGAGTGAGAGAGGGAGTGGTAGAAAGAGGAGAGAAAGACAAATCTGGAGTCAATTACAGAGAGCTAGGGCTATTACATAGTTTTTTTGGAATGACTCAGACAAAGCCCCTGAGATTCTCTCTCTCTCTCTCTCTCTCTCTCTCTCTCTCTCTCTCTCTTTCTCTCTCTCTCTGGTGTCATGTTACAGGAGTCTGTTCTTTCAGACACAAGTGCAGTTTGAGCTTTAAATGTGTCCTTAAGCGCTGATGTTAGATCTGTTCAACTGTTCTGTTTGGTTTAAAATTAAAAATAGAAACTAGTAAAAACAACAACAACAACAAAAAAAACAAGATTCATTTAAAAATCAAGCTAGTGTTTTAGTGTTTTTAATATTTTCAGACTTTGCTTAGGTCATAGTGAGTAACAACAAAACCAGCACAATGGCCAGTCAAAACATGTCCGAAAACCAAAAACAAAATTCTTGGCCCTTCAATCATTGGCAAATATTTTGTAATATTTACATAAGCAACATCATGAAAAGCATTCAGAATTTAAACCAAGTCGTTTTTCTAAATTGCTCCAAACGATTATTACAACATACAATATATTGTTGGATTCTTTAAAATCTGATTGGTCAAAAAGGTTCTGATTAATTTTCTCAGACAGCAATGATTAAATCCCAGCTCGTTTCTATAGTAACAGATCGATCACAGGGCCTCGTATAGCAGACAATCTACATCATCCAAGACAAATAAGAAACAAACCTAAACTAAACAAATCTAAAAATTGTTGATATGGTCGATTTACTGTGACAATGATGTGCATTTAAAATATGGATATATGAAGGAGAGTTTAATAAACTGTAATCCTTAACAAATAAACACATCGGGGGCTGTTCTGTTTCAGAAAATAATCACCTTCAGGGGGACAGCAGTAACTAGGCTTTTGTTCAGATCTTACAGTCACGTTTTATTCTTCAACATGTTATAAATACACAGCTAAAGAAAAGAACATAAAAATACAAATCTTGAACTGTGTATCAGCAATTAAAATGTTGCTTAATTCGGAGGGAAAAATACACACATGGCAACACGATCTGACCTGTTGAACGAAACAGTATTTGTGGATTGCAGAAATAATACACTAGAAAACACTAAAAAAAATTACATTCTGCATGAATGGCAACTCTACATTTACGGCATTTAGCAGACACCCTTATCCAGAGTGACTTACAACTGAGCAACTGAGGGTTAAGGGCCTTGCTCATGGGCCCAGCAGTGGCAGCTTGGTGGACCTGGGGTTTGAACCCATGACCTTCCGATAAATAGCCCAACACCTTAACCACTGAGCTACCACATCCCTCTAATATAGCTCCTGTACATAACCCACAATCTCGTGTGGATTAAGTAAAAAAGAAAGTCGTGTCCTAAATCTGCCCTAATGCGACTGTGTTTCCAGCCACTGTGTATAAATCTAGTTCACTTGAAATGACTTGGCTCAATGGAAACATTCATTCATTCATTCATCTTCTACCGCTTATCCGAACTACTTCGGGTCACGGGGAGCCTGTGCCTATCTCAAGCGTCATCGGGCATCAAGGCAGGATACACCCTGGACGGAGTGCCAACCCATCGCAGGGCACACACACTCTCATTCACTCACGCACTCACGACAATTTTCCAGAGATGCCAATCAACCTACCATGCATGTCTTTGGACCGAGGGGGAGGAAACCGGAGTACCCGGAGGAAACCCCCGAGGCACGGGGAGAACATGCAAACTCCACACACACAAGGTGGAGGCGGGAATCGAACCCCAACCCTGGAGGTGTGAGGCGAACGTGCTAACCACTAAGCCACTGTGCCCCCTCAATGGAAACAAATTGTGACTATTTAGCAAAATGTTACCTTAGCTTTATGACATATTTCGCTGTTAGCTTGCAATATTATTACGCAATTTTCTGTAGCGTTATTTAACTAGGTGGTTTGGTTTGATTTTCTTGCTAAGCTGGCTAGCTTTGTTTGTGTTAGTTGTTTAGTTGGTTTCATAGCTAGCTAGGTTGTTCCAATAACCTTCTAGAGGTTAACAACGGCTAAAATTTTGCTCAAATGCTCTAATTTGGGAAGTGTTAGCAACACGTTTGTTAGAATATACCGCATAATGTTAGCTACCGATCTTTGTGATTATTTAATATAAAGCTAGCTTTTTTGGAGAGCTACTCTAGGTGTAATCTAGTTACATTTGTTTAAGGATATTATTTAATTGGTAGCCGTCTATCTTTGAGATTTCTTTTTACTGTTATCTAGTTAGTTTTGTGGATTGTTTTTGTAGTGCTAGCTAGCTAGTTTTGCTTTGAGAGTTCTCTCTGCTTAGCTGAGCTACTTTGAAAGATTTTCTCTGTTGATTGCAATCTAGTTTTATTTGAAGATTTCAAACGATTTCCATGAGCTTGTAATTGTTTAATGTTGGTCCAGAGAGGAAGACAGAGTGGCAAAGAAGAAAGGAAAAAAGACAGAAACTCTGTCAGCTATAACAACCGTGAGAGGACAGAAAAGAGGGAAAGGCCAGCAGAGTGCTCCAACACAGTTACATCATTTGACAGCTACTTATCTTCTCTGCTCCAGCTCAGCTAGCATGAGAGCACACACACACACACACACACACACACACACACACAATAAAATGACCCACTTTTATGATTGCCTTGTGTTCAGATATGACATAAGCATAACATTTCCAATCTTTAATCCACTTCCTATACACCAAATGAAATCAATCAAAAGAAAACACACTTAAGTGCAGGCACACATAGTAAACTGCTTTAAAAAAACAACACAAATTTACAAGTGGGACGATTTTTAATGCTTTGAAATGTTTTTAAAAATCGAACACACAGAACACTCTTTAAATATTTAAAAGAGCCTTTTTTTATCCCCCCAACACGCGTCCAATAGCTCAATAACCAGAGCCCCAATGCCACCATCTCAAAATGAGTCCAACACAAGATTAATTAGCCAAATTAAACCTCACCAGCAGCAAAGAATGACTATAAAGCAGGCTCTGGAATTGCCCTCCAGGCCAGCGGCACACTAACTCATGTTGTTTTTCGTTCACTATACCAATATCCTCACAGCACAGCCATGCCTCTGGATGGAAGTCTAGACTTTCCAGGAGTATGGGAGCACACACACACACACACACACACACACTCACACACCTGCTATTTAACCTCCCTGATTCACAATATTCCACAGGATTTTATTGCTAACCATTTCCAAAGCTGAGACAAGTGCAAACCTGATTCTACAGTTACTCTAGCCGTACCACGGAGCTGCGGCGAGCCTGCGGCTAACAAAGGCTTGTATCTGCCTGCAATTCCAGTTACATAAAAGACACGAATAAAGTTGCGTAAATCGGACGGAGACAAAAAGAGGGGACAACATTCAAGGCGATTTATAAGTCATCGTTTAACCAAGTACACTCTCAGGGTACATCAACACTTGTGTACTGTACTTAGTTCTTCTATTAGTTTTACTGCAGAATGCAATAATTAATTTACATTTACAGCATTTGGTAGATGCTTTTATCCAGCGCAACTTACATTTTTATACAACTGTGGGTTAAGGACCTCGCTCAGGGGCCCAGCAGTGCCAGCCCAGTGTACCTGGGATTCAACCACTAAGCTACCACATCCCTAAATTTCTATTAAACCTAAATGCATTTTAATAGAGAAGAACTGTATAACTGATAACTGTATCATAAACTGAAACTTTAAGTGGTTCGCTTTTAAAAAAAAAAAAAACAGCTCAGGAATTAAGAACAAATAGTTTTATTCTCCAATCTGATTGGTCAGAAGGTGTAGATTTATTTTCTTTAGCAGCAGCTGAAATAAGTTTTTTTAATTAAGTACTTATCCTTTTTATAGTAAGATCTTACACATCGAATTGTATGGCAGACAATCATCCAGACTTCATCCATATAAAAAGAACAAAAGGAAGATGCTTACACAGGTTCTTTTCAGAAGGAGTCTCCAGTTTCAGCCCTTTGTAGCAGTGAGATTCGTCGGTCATGGCAAGACATCACAAACATTGTTTTGTCTTCTTGTCTTGAAGAAAGAGCTTGTTTATTTGTCCCATACATATTACAGACGTGATGTAATGTGGTGAAGAAGGAGGTAAAAGACAGACCGGTGAAAGAGCGAGGATATGTTTATAATTTACAGTTACTATGGAAGAGATTTGTTTAAATAAAATAATGAAACATACAGTGTTTTGTTCTTTAATAAACAAATCATCATTAGCACTGACACACTGCTGTGGTTTAAGAGAAATAAAACACTTTGGAGTGTATTGCTGTTATAAAATAATCAACGTTGTCATGGTAACAGTAAATCAACAGTTCTCAACAATCCCCTAAGTGTCCTGTTATGACCATGTCCTGTAAATGATACAGAAAAGCAACTGAATAAGAAAACCTAAAACTTTGCAGAACGTATTAACCCAATGCTCTCAGATTCTTTATTAAAGTTTGGTTCAAACTGTACTACCACAAAATCTGTAGGAAAACCGCAGACCTAGCCACAACGGGAGGAACGCAGGACTTTCAGCCAGACGTGACTTCCTCCCAGACGTCAAACTCCCGACCACTGCATTTGATTGACACGTCAATCTCATCAACAGCGAAAATGCAAACGAGACTGAAAAAGCCGTTTTATTTTTGACAGATAACGTGCGATCACAAACGAGAGACACCGACTCTCCAAGTCCAGAAAAGGCAATGTCTTCAAAACAGACGTCACATTTGCATCTGAACTTTGGCACCATTTGTGTGTCGCTGTGCACAAAAATGCAAATGCAAATACACGTTTTGCAAATTTATTTGAATTATGTCTCTTAAGTGGAATTCAAGTGCCAATACGTGTTTTCTAGTTAGCATTCGGATTTGAATACAGCGCAGATCATCTACATATGTTGCTGTAGACACCTTTTTGCTTTGGGAGAATTTAAATGATAAAATGCTAAAAAAAAAAAAAAGATGCTAAAATAAAGACTCACTTGTTGACTGACATTAAACCGGTTTTATTAGTCTATAAATTAAGGAACAGAAAGTTCTTCAGGCAGCGTCTTTGGGTTATTATTTGTAATTAGCGGCAGAGATAAGCATAATGGAGGATTTAATGTAGTTAAGCTGCTTCAGTTGTGTAGTGTGTGTGTAGAGGGAAGCTACACCATGTCCCTGAAGGCGTTTTAATGATACATTTGGAAGTTGGAAGTTGTAGTTTCGTATGCAACATTTTTAATGTTTGTACAACACGAGTGGTGATTCAGAATGAATCAGGAATTCAGTCATTTACAGTATTGGAATATGGAGGAAATGAATGTATTACTGTAAAGCGATTAGAAGAAGAAAAAAAAAACAGCCTTTTGTTAATAGAAGTGTGGCTCTGGGACTGGCTTCAGGAAAGGAGGTAATAAGCAGTTTGGGGATTTACTGGCTGCCCCAGAGAGAGAGAGACAGAGAGAAAGAGAGAGAAAGAGAGAGAGAGAGAGAGAGAAAGAGAGAGAGAGAGGTGGTCAGACTCATAGAAACTCTGGGCATAGACTTCTATAACACATAAGCCTCCAAAGCCAAGGGCCAACCACAAACGACACACACACACACACACACACACACACACACACACACACACACACACACACACACACACAGCAGACTTCAAAAGCCCACACACAGAACAAGCAAAATCTCCACAATTAAAATTTACACTTTATAACTTAAAGCTTTTTTTGACATTACCTTCAAATCCACTGTAAATAGAAATATAGTCACGAGTCTTCTCTAACGGCACTTTGTTATAAAGACTTTGTTATAAATCCAGTGTGTGTTTACATGTATAAAAATTAAAAAAGAAATGTTCACAATAGTAACATCTTGGCATTCACTCCAATGTTTTGATGAGTCAATAGCCAGATTTATTTAATGTGGTGTCTCTACACACAGTGAAGCTTCAAGTTTGTGCTTCAACTTGTTGCTATTATGTACTTGCTGATTTTAAGCTTTAAATAAACTTTTCGACTAAATAGCTGTTTTTAAAAATATTTTAAACGTTTTAATCCGTTAAGAAACATTTTGTATTTCTTCTCAGCTGTTACACATCAACTTCGAGCCCTGGGACATGTTTGTTTTTTTCAGAGCGAGGACCAACGGTGGTGATATTTATTCGTCTACTATTTAAACACGTTTGAGTGTTTAAATGCAATATTTTCTGAACCAGCTGGTAACGCTGGAAGTGTGGTGTTTTACAGCTGGAAGTGTGTTTTCCCACATGGGCAACAGCAAAGATGCATGGAGTGATTACTGCCCGCATGAGCCGTATTTACTACATACACTGCCATGTTTCTTTTCCGTACCGAGTAAGAAATAAAACACTCAGGGGTGTGCTGTTATAGAACGATAATCAACAACAGCGTGATGAGATTCACAGTTCAAAGTCGAGCTCCTGTTACCACACCAGTGTTTAATTTTTTCCCATAACAATACATCCTCTTATACCACAAAATTTGTAAATGATATAAATGTTTTTCAACTCAGTGTGTTTTTAAGTTTTCTTACATTCACAGCTTGTTATGTTGCCAAGCAACCAGAAATCAAAGAGTAGATTTTCCCATGACGGAAAACCAAAACTGACACAAAATCCTCTTTCCATAAATATTGAACAAATGTCACCTTAGAAAAAAACAATTTAATCTTTTCTTATTAGCTTTAGATTATGCAAAATCTCTGCTTTGAGTGTCCCTGTGAATTAGCTGTTACTATGGAAACAATAGCGTAATCTATTAGCATGAGTTTGGTGTATATAATATAAAACCTGTCACGTGAGCTACAGCTGGCTTCTGACAGGTCGGATCCAAGACGTCAATGGCGCTGTGCTTTAAACTAACAGTAACGGTGATGATGTCATTTATACCTCTGCTGATTATTTGCTAATTTCTCCTATTCTCAGGCGGTGAAAAGCCGACTGTCTCACAGCTGAAAACAAAGCGAGCATGAGCTGCGTTCCTCTCATGAGACTATGACACAGATCCAAGAACAAAAGTACAAGAAGTACTGTAAACACTGCGCAACCGCAGATATGGCACACACTCTCAGACACTCACACTCCCGCACACACTCTCTCTCTCTCTCTTAAGTATTCCTTCCCCCCAGTCAATACATCCTCCCCCTCCAATCTCCACCCTCTTTGGCACGGAGATATTAACACACAAAGCGTTCATTCTTTTAGTTGGTGGCTTTTCTTTACAAAGTGAAAGTGTGCACAAGGCACTGCATGTCTTAACCTTTCTATCTGCACACAAAATCATCTCGGGATCATTAAAAAACTAAAAAAAAAAAAAAAAAAAAAAAAGGTGCTTTGAAAACAGCAGTGCTGCAACAGGTTAGACAGAAAATCGAAACATGTACACAGTTGTTCATTCGTCCTCAGACTCCATTTTCTCCTTCTGAGTCATTTCTACACACATAACCCAAACTGTACACTTTTCCAAGAACATTCCTGCTCTCTCTCTCTCTCTCTCTCTCTCTCTCTCTCTCTCGTGTTAAGAAGACAGAAATGGCTTGTTTTTACTATGAAGAATCATTTTTTAGATACTCTTAAATGATTGTACAAAAATATGAAAAAATAAATCCTTGCCTTTGACACAAAAATCGAGCATTAGCAGTAGTGCTACCCTGCTAATTTGTCTTATAAGTGCCTAAGGGAATATATGTAACAGAAAAAGCAAATCCTGATTGAACAAGATGAGCTTCAATACATAAACACAGCATTATGCTACATTTATTTAGCTAAGTAATTAGATTAGCAAATATTCCCTCACACAATAATAGCTAATTGATCTCTAGTCAATTAAGTAGCTAGTTTAGCTAGGTTTACCACATAATATCTATTTGATCTCTAGCTAATTAAGTAGCTAGTTTAGCTAGTTTACCTCACACAATAGCAGCTATTTGATCTCTATCTAATTAAGTAGCTAGTTTAGCTAGTTTTACCACACAATATCTATTTGATCTCTACCTAATTAAGTAGCTAGTTTAGCTAGTTTACCTCACACAATAGCAGCTATTTGATCTCTATCTAATTAAGTAGCTAGTTTAGCTAGTTTTACCACACAATGTCTATTTGATCTCTAGCTAATTAAGTAGCTAGTTTAGCTAGTTTACCTCACACAATAGCAGCTATTTGATCTCTATCTAATTAAGTAGCTAGTTTAGCTAGTTTTACCACACAATATCTATTTGATCTCTAGCTAATTAAGTAGCTAGTTTAGCTAGTTTTACCTCACACAATAGTAAGTTTTTGATCTCTAGCTAATGTTCTAGCTGTGATAAGCTAAAAGCTAACCATATCTATACAACCAGCAACATACAACATACAAGCTAACATGGGTTACCAAATTAACATTAGAGACCAAATATTTTTTATTAATAAACCCAAAATTAAATTATCTCTACTGTGGTGGCCATTTTGTGATAACAGGAGAAAAAAGTTGAGGGAGGGAATTAGCTACAACCAAACAGCCTCTGTCTGTTAAAGTGTGGAAATAAAATAAAGGACATTTAGCCAAAGAGTATAGAAAAAAATGATTTGAGAGACTTTAGTGTGAAAGGCTAAAATTAGAACACAGCATCTTAAACATTCTACTGTGGAAGAATATGTACAAAAGTTATTAAGTAGCCTAGTGTTTTTGTTTTTGCTTTAAATAAAAAAATATGTATATAATATAATAAATAGTATGTGTTTGGCAATTAAACTAAAAATCTATTCTGTCATCGAGTATCCTACCCTTCATTTCTACTGTCTGTGGTGAACTTTTTCTTTTTCTTTTTCTTTTAAATCTGTACATTTAAAGCTAATTCTTTCAAGCTGAGTGGGTAACATGGAAAACCTGAGAACTGTGTAAAAAAAAAAAAAGAAACTGAAGATGAAAAAGTAGTTAGCCTCCTAAGTCGATGAGGCCAAGTACACTCTTTGAGCTAGCGAAAACGCTACTTCAACACACAAGCTCTTTATTAAAGGTTCATTAAAGAAAGGTCACCACTCTCCACGATGCTTGCTAGTATTCTAGTAACCTTGAGGGTTCCCTTCTTGGAGACGTGTTAATGGGCAACGGGGAGCGGATTTCACACAAGTAGTAACACACAGGCGATGAACAAGCTTCTTGATTACTCTGAAGATTTTGTGAAACATCAAAGTAATCAGCGAATAAATTATATTGCTGATAGTTATCCTATTGTCAAATTGCCCTTTGAATGATGTTCAGCTAATCCACCCTGATCACCTCTTTGTGAGTGTATCGATTTGTCTGGGCTTTAGGATGCCTTCCAACTTCGCAGGTAATGATAACGTATCAAACGGGCGTGAAAAGAGCCAAAGAGAAAAAAAAGGAAAGAAAAGATCCAAACACAATCAATGACACTGCAGAGGGGAGATTTCCACTTCCTGAAGACATACAGGTGAAATTACCATGGGATCAATACTACTACTCCCGAGAGCGGGAATAAGAACCGGCAAGAACTCCATCTGATGAAAGATATGCTCTCATAATGCAATAACGTAAATTCAATTCGGTCCTATATTTACTAGTTTTGCGATAGTATAGCGCAGGTTAAAATAACAGGAAGGTCTTTTTTTTTAACCATACAAGAACATGATTAACTGTTAAAAAAACTGATTTCAGGGAAAAAAGAAAACAAAACTAACAACACCAGACAAAGATTTATCACTTTTTCTTTCTCACAATGAGAGTAGAAGAACTTTCCGAGATTAATATGAAAGCAAAGTTTCTGGTATTGTGCCAGACTGTCTGAGGAAATGGATTCACTGTCCTGATTTCCTGTGATGAAAAAAACTCAATAAGCAGCAAAAAAGGATCAGTTACAGTGAAAAGATCTTACAAGAGTGTAACTAAGAGCAGCAGACTTACACTTCATTAACCTTGATTATTAAGAAAAACACTGCATATGGAAACAGGAAGTGCTTGTGCACAAGGATATTAGAAACCAGCACCAATCGTTGTAGGTTATTGAAACTGAAGAAGAATTGTTTTAACATTTCTGGCTAAATGCAGCAACGACGTGGAAGTCGTATAAATGTCAACAGAGACTTTTTTTTTAGGTCAGCCAGATAAACAGTGATGTCATGAGCAAAGTCAGTTTCTGTTGACACCAAGGGCCACAAATGCAAAGTGTTTTACGATGTACTTCATCCACTACTCTTCACCCCTGGCCGGAAAAAAGGTCACTCTGAGTGCCAACCCACTTGTGGCTCATTAGAGCAAACCTGGCAGCCGGTGCAAAGGGAGGTGACGTGATAAACAAGAGGAAGAGTCTTGTGTTTTTCCTCCAGCGCTGCCTCGCGCACATCGATTTGCCCAAGATCTATATTTAGGCCATGATGTATGAGAGAGAGCTTGCTGAAACAATGGTTGTGTCCCATTCAGCTGGTGGAGGAGGGGTATACGGATGGGGAGGGAGAGGGAGAGGAGACATACTTGAAAACGAGAACACGGTGAGAAATGTGAGAACAGGCAGAGGGAGAATTTAACAACTGCACAAATCTGGAGAGATTACAGTCGCTGTTCAAGGAATGGTGTAGACTGGAAGCACAGTACGTTCTAAACTGCTACTGACAGAGTGACCACACACACACACACACACACACACACACACACACATTAGCATGAGTTTTGCTTTTTTTTTTGGGGTATTTAATTGATTTATGTATTACTTAAATTACATATTCATTCTTTAGTTTTCCAAAAAAAAAAAAAAATAGCCTTATTTTGTGATTAATCAAATGTGTTTAGTCAGAGTCAGTCAGATGTTAAGCTCCAAATTCTAATGGATTTCATGCATCTATCTATCTATCTATCTATCTATCTATCTATCTATCTATCTATCTATCTATCTATCTATCTGTCTGTCTGTCTGTCTGTCTGTCTATCTATCTATCTATCTATCTATCTATCTATCTATCTATCTATCATTTCTATATTTTATTGCTCCATAACCTTACATTTTAATATTAATATTAGTATTAATATTAAATGATTGTGCTAAAAAATTCCATTTTTGTTTTTATGATTTTATTTATGTATTTATTTATTTACAGTGTTTATTTATTTGACACATTTCTAGCTCAGTGTCAGCAGACATTGAAGGTCAGCCTTCTCTATACCTGACCACAGATTCCTGCTCCTCCTGGATGTTCCTCAGATATTCCCAATTGTAAAAGTTAATCTCTCCAGCAGGTCATGTTCTCTCCATCCGTTGGGACGTACCCGATACTTCTCGACCTAAGAGTAGCGAGCATCATTGTAACTCTCCTCAAATGGCTCCTCGCGCTCTATGGGACCAATAGCTATACTCTGAGGTTCTCCTGGATTATTGAGCAACAGTGAATTTTTCACACATGCAAAAGAAAAAAAACACTGCAGAGCTTTTTCTTAGTAACACAGCTTTTGCACTTTAATTCAATTTCCCCCCAAATCTAGACTCTACGCTCTCAGAGCATGATGCTATGATGCATATATTTATATTACTGCACTAAGTAGATTTGGAAAAAAATGTTTTGTTGTTTTTTTCTAACAAGTAAAAGTCAAGAGAGAAAGGTAAAAAGGTAAGGAAAGGCATTCATTAGAAAGAGGAACATCTACAGCTTCAGTGGATGCCTGTTATCACCAGTCTATCAGTCCAGCACGATCAATAGTTTCCTGTAAACTGGCACAAATAATAAAGCACTGGAGTCGAGTTCAGGAAGGACTGTTTGCAGTCTGAGGGAAGGAACCTGTCACAAAAATGTCAGCACCCAGCATCAATCATTTATATTAAATCCTTATAGAGACTTAACCCCTTTAACTCCTACGTCCACCCACAGCTATATTAATAAAATCATGTTTGTATCATTTTGTCTTGAGTCATGCATATGCATTTACTTTAGATCCTGTATCTATTCTTTAATGAACAAAATTCTAAAAGTTTACATGTCTACTAATCAATTCATTCGTATTCATATTTATTAATCCTAAGGATTCGGTCATTCTGGCTACAGAATTTGTTAACATGACAAAACTGATCATGAGGTCACTTCTAATCATATCTTTGTGTTCTTTATAAACTTTCTTCTCTCAACCTGATACCAATTTCTTGGAAACACAACCAAAAAAAAAACGATTTTTTGGAAGGAGTCTCCAGTATCAGCACTTTGTCCTAGATTTTTAAGATAGGTGTGAGTTTGCGTTTTTGCAAGACGTGGAAGTTTTCAGTTCAGAGAGCTTATTGGGGTCTTGGTTACGTGACAAGCTATTTTTTTTGTCTTATTGCCTTCAAGAGATAAAAAGAACAGTGACATTCATCCGTAAATTGATAACACTATAGCATGCTGTTCTTATTATTGAATAAATCATTCATTCATTCATTCATTCATTCATTTTCTACCGCTTATCCGAACTACCTCGGGTCACGGGGAGCCTGTGCCTATCTCAGGCGTCATCGGGCATCAAGGCAGGATACACCCTGGACGGAGTGCCAACCCATCACAGGGCACACACACACACACTCTCATTCACTCACGCAATCACACACTAGGGACAATTTTCCAGAGATGCCAATCAACCTACCATGCATGTCTTTGGACCGGGGGAGGAAACCGGAGTACCCGGAGGAAACCCCCGAGGCACGGGGAGAACATGCAAACTCCACACACACAAGGCGGAGGCGGGAATCGAACCCCCAACCCTGGAGGTGTGAGGCAAACGTGCTAACCACTAAGCCACCGTGCCCCCTTGAATAAATCAATCAATCAATAAATAAATAAATAAAGTTAGGAATAAAATCAACTTTAGGGTCGCTCTAAAGTCAAGTTTTATTCCTAATATAATAAAATGATTTATGATCATGTAGTCATGTAAACATTCTAAATGCCTAACATGACAAAACAGATGATAATGGAATTAATAATGATCTCTTGACACTTTCTGGTCTCTTCAGCACATGAGTTCAACACAGTGAGATTGTCAGCGGGTGGAAAGCTGAAAGTAGCTGAAAGTAGCACTGTGAGAATGAAACTGATCAAAAGAATACACACATCACACACTCGATATATAAAGGAAACACCTCTAAACCTCACAAGCTCAATAACACTCCAGATGTTTACATGAGAATTTTCAGGCAATTAATGAGGAATTAACACAAGGCAGAGATCAAATCCCAGAAAGACCAGAAGTCAATCCAGGAAGTTGTTAAACAAGACGACGACTCAATGGCTATTTACTCGATGGCATGCTGACACATGTTAAGGCGGTTATTTTAAAACAACAACAGGAGGAAAAGGTTAAAACTGAGGAAATGCCAGAAAAATTGCCCTTTTCTGCCAAATTTCTCGTCAGATGACAGGAACGGTCCAGGTTTTGTCCTTTTTGAGGTAATCAGCAGCAGACAACATGGTATAAGTAAATAAAATGACACTGATCGCGAATAAGGTTTAATTTTTCTAATAAAAATATCACCAAATCCATTCGATTTACGTCACTCTGTGTGTAAGTGGACCTTAGTGTGCATGAACAAAATACTGCTGAAATATATAAAACAAGCGGCAACACAAATCTGCAAAAAAAAACAAAAAAAAACAAAAAAAAACACAATAACATTAACGTGGTTGCCAAATCTATTTAAAATAGTCGCAAATTTTATATTAGACTCTATACAATATTTCAATAGATAACATCATGATAATTCTTGATTCTGATTGGATAAAAGGTTTTGATTCGTTTACTCTAACCCCAGCTCTGATAGATTAACATCTACAATGCAAATTGCATCCAGCTTCTAGTTACTTATTCTAATGTTATATAAAAGCTAAAAATCACAAACCTGCGTGGCGAATGTTCCTCTTTAATGGGTTAAAATATATTTTGTCGTTGCTGATACAGTGAAAAGTTGTTGGAGTGTTTTTTAATAGAAATGAGTCTTCCACTACTTTTTTTAGCTTTGAGAAAAAGAATAGGCTTTTGATGAAGAAATATCTCTTTATACCTGTTATAATATATGTGATGTAAGGAAGGTGTGATCATCATTGATGATGATCTGCAATGTTGTACGTAACTCTTAATGGAAAAACTGTATAACATGACATTCAAGTTTTTCAAGATTTCAAGGTTTGTTTTTATTATAAAATATATATATATTATTGTATTATTATAACGAACCAGGATTAAAACCAGCAGTTTTCCTCAACAATTTTTTCAAAGGATCTTGTATTATTATACCTTGTCATAAATAAAGAATTCAAAAATTCACTGATGTTCATTAAGTAAAAACAAAAAAAAACAAAACAAAGTCAGTTATATATAAAAGTATATTTTATTTAGAAGAGCAGCCTAACAGGCTTTAAAAAAATCTAAATGTTTTTCTTAGTGACAGAATTTCAATTATGTACCAGGGTTTTTACTACAATAGACAGCACACCAGAAGTGACCCAAAATCAAGATGGCTCTTTTAAAAGAATTGTGCTCTAAAGACTCGGATCAAATATGACTACAGCGCCGGAAGACTCCCAACAATTTCCATAAATTCTGGGGCAACATGATTTCATCCTCCGCTTCTCTCATTGACCTCGGATACAAATATACTGAGAGGGCAGGAAATTGACTGGCTGTCATGAGAAAGTAATATAGTTTTACATGGTTACCGTATTGCCTCGTCTCAAACCAAGGTCGTATATGAAAAAGTCATTTACGTGCAGGAAGTCTTGATAAGCGGGATGATTTCTCTACACTAGTGTTTAAATGCACACTTGACCCAGGTCCCTTATTCGTTGTTTTTTTTTGTTTTGTTTTATTTTTTTATGATGTTACTTTGCTCCGATATTCATGAACTGTGCCATTCAAAGAAATTTTGTTCCAACTAGGGCAGGGGAAACAAGCGAATGCTGACAGACTGACAGAACTCGCAAAACGTCTGCTCAGGCGAGGCTAATAAAACCAGCACGCTGTTGCGGTATTACTTCACCATTTGCATTCGGAGCAGCAAGTGAGTCACAAAACTCCACTTAACACACACTTGGGGGCCTCGTCCTGGCTTCCTGGTGCGTCACCAACAACCTTGAGCAGTTCTGATTGCAGAAGCATGTCTCACACTTGTCATATGATTACAGAGTAGACTAACACTTCGCACCTCAACGTAAACATTTTCGCCTCCGTTCCATTAGCGAAATGCTAAGCAACGATGATCTGTTTATCACGATGATCATCGTGTGTTTTGAGTAGGAGTGGAGAGGTGACTTGAGATAAATTAATATACACTCACTGGACACTTTAATAGGAACACTTAATGATTGTACACCTGCTTGTTCCGCCAATCATGTGGAAGCGGCTCAATGAACAAAACCCTGCAGATGCATTTGAAGAGCTTTTGTTCACACGATCATCGGAATGATGGAAAATGTGATCTCTGTGACTTTGTGGCTGCTGGTGCCAGACAGAGGCCGAGTTAGTGGTTTGAGTGTTTCAGAAACTGCTGATTTTCAGTATTGCCTATCATGTGAAAATGTTCAGTGTTTAAAGCTTATTTAAATATATCATATGTTCATCTTGATAGTAAAATAGATGTGGATACGACCTAGTTATGGTTCTCCCTGCTGCTATTAGGCTTTACAATCAAAGCTGCTCCCAGTGAACCAGTCACCATAATTACACACTGGATTACTGTTTAACTGAAATAATAACAATAACAAAGTACGTTAAACAACACGTGCAATAACAGAAATTTAATAAAAAAAAAAAACGTGCAATATTACCTGTGTGCAATATGTCTAAGTGTAACTACTTACTCGTGGTCTCTTTTTTCTTCTTTGTATTTATACATTGTGTGGTGTACATATTGTATATTATATTATGTCTTTATTTTTTTTATATATTTGCATTTCTTTCTCTTTGCTGCTGTAACAGAGACATTTCCCCATTGTGGGACGAATAAAGGTATATCTTATCTTATCTTATCTTATCTTATCTTATCTTCTGCAATTAACTCAGAAGGCATAAACCTCAATCATTAAACAGAATGCGAAGACACGGTTCCGCAGCATTGTGTAGGTCAGAATGAACGGCTTGACACGTCTGAAAAGAGGTTTCTTTGTCAGGCACAATATAGTATTAATGCTATTATATTTTTATTATATTTAAGGAAAGACAATAGACTGGAGGCTACTTCCAAAATGACTAAATAAAAGTTTTTAAATCTGTTGTGTGACACATCCGTTATACAATTTTCTGTAAATTAGAATGTAAACATAATATGCAGCTAACAGATTTCATCACCCAATCAGATTTAAGGATTCAACAGCTGTGGTATAATAATGTGTAATAATAATTAACATTAATAACAACATTATTACTAAAATGGTGACTTGCTATTGTATGTAGCAATCCATTTAACCACTTAGAGCTTTTTCGGTTGTTAATCATAAAGCGCATTATTCAGTAAGATCTATGAATTATTCAGCAGCTACAATAAAAATTATAGCAAAACGAATGTTACGAGAGCGAGGAATGTAAGTCAGGACTCGTCATCAGTGGCCAATACAATGAATCATAAAAATATCTAATTGGTTGAATGTAATTAGGATGAAAAATGCTCAGCTCGTGTTCATTTATGATGTGCTTATGCTGAACCAGTCAAGAACTGCTGTTATTTTTTATAGAAATAATAATAATTTATGTAAGATAGCATAATAAATGAATAATACTAAAGAAATACTATCATCTAAAGTAAATAAACTTTATAGGGGAATTCAAAGCACTCTTACAAAGTAATGTAAAAATGGCAAGTACGCTGTAATCACTGCACAACCAGTCATGACATCATAATCATCATCATTGTCGTCATCATCATCATCAGCATCATTGTCAGTGAAAGCACAATGAAATTTTTCTAGGGACAAATAAAAGCAAATTATCAACTTGCCAAATTCTCTCCATGGCCTGAACTTACCGACTTGACTAATACGCAGTGTCTTATCTCTAAGCCTTTTGACTGTAGACTATCACTCACTCTCTCTAACACACACACACACACACACACACACATACACACACACACGCGCGGTTCTGCCTGCCGAGCCTGGACTCCACTTCTTAAGCCTCTCAATAGCTGGATAAGCGCTAGTCTGTAGAAGGTCAGCTCAGGGTGCAAGCCCCCCATTAGGTGATGCTCAGGGCTCCATTCATAGTCCTGCCCTTCCCCTGACCCCTTCAACAAAGGTCACTTGAAAGAGAAAAGAAGACTGTGGGAAAACAAGAGTAGACGCTGACATTCAATGATTTTTTTTTCTGAGTAAAGCAGATGCTGCGTTTGATTAAAAAGTGTAACTTAGTATTTCTGAATTAATAAAACTGCTCTTACTTTAGTGCCCTCAAGTTCAGCAGATGGCGTATCAAAATGTCTGCTTACATCAAAACTAGCACTTCTCTTTTAAATGAGATTTGAGAGAGAGAGAGAGAGAGAGAGAGAGAGACAGAGAGAGAGAGAGAGAGAGAGAGAGTGAGAGAGAGAGAGAGAGAGAGAGAGAGCTTATGCAACAGTGTTACAGAAGTACCTAGTGTAAGTTTTTTTTTGTTTTTTTTTTTTTTAGGAATAATAGCAAAGAGGAAAAGGACAGAAGATTTGCAGTGAACTAGCAAAAGTCGTCATTATGGAGTGTTTAGCAGTTTAGAGTTCATGATTTTACCTGTATCATAGGATTCTGTGTTAAAAATACTTTTATGTTTATGAACTTTTATTTTAGCATATTTAATGATTTTAGCATATTTAATGATTTTAGCATATTTAATGAATGGAAAGTTGTTCTATTATAAGAATCACCATTTCTTACTAACCCGTCCAAGCTAGGTTAGTAGCTAGTTAGTAGCTACGCTGCACAGTAGTTAGCTACCACCTAGCTTGTTATCTGACCAACTACAAACATAAAGTATGAGACATTGTAAAGCTAATCATTTTTAACTAATATGCTGCCCATTTTTTTCCCCAAATTTGTATAAAATCTCATTACACAATATTAAAATGAGCATTTCTCAATTTAATTAAATATTTCGTGTTACATTTTTAAAATATTTCATTCAATTGAGAAATGCTCATTTTAATATTGTGTAATGAGATTTTATACAAATTTTAGAAAAAAATTGGGCAGCATATTAGTTAAAAAAGTATTAACTTTACTATGTCTCATACTATATGTTTGTTTAAAATGAAATATTTTAAAAATGTAACATGAAATACTTCCTAAGTTTTGCTTACTTAGCCAACTATATTGAAATGAAATGTTTGCTAACAAATGCTTGTGTGACTTATAGTGTGAAAAATAATCATTAAACTACGTGATTCTTAACCCTAGAATGTAATTAAAGGTTAAGAAGGTATGAGGGTTAGAGTTAGGATAAGAGTTAAGTAGAGTTTGTACTTTTTCTTACTACTTTTTTGAAGTAATTAATTGAAAGCTGACCCTCGCTAGTTTATCTCTGAGATTTTTCACTAGATTGGACAAAATGACTGAGGAAAGAAATTGAGGGAAATTCGTGTTCAAACTCTACCATAGGATTGTTACTCTTACATTACATTATAAATCTAATACCCACATCTCCTGAAATATTTTGACAAGCGAGACATGCTTGGCATGATGGCAGCCCGGGCTAATAAGCAATGGCACTCACACAAAGGCTGAAAGGCACGACTTAAGGCTTCACATCATCTTTCACTCCAATGTGATTATTACAGAGCGACATTATCTGCCTTTTATTCTGCCACTGTCAACAATCGATGAATCTGGCACCAAGAGACAGCAAAAGGGTGTATACTGTAAAGATTATTGGACTTAACCTTGTCCTGTCATTTACTCAATACAACTGAGTGACACAGTTGTGTGTTGCATGCTTATGTCTGTAAACTGCGATAAGCATAAATATATCTAACTAATTATCTATATAATCTCTCTCTAGGAATGAAACGTAGACTGCTCTGAACCAGAGGCGAGGACTCAGACTTGAGATGCACTTAAGTGAACACTGATTGACTCGCAAATGGACTCGACTCGACTTGAGCTGAATGAGCTCCAGAATTCTGAATACTTGCAGAAGGCAGCAGGTAGAAAGAGCCAGCCTTCACTGTTGTTTCCTGCCAAGGACACTCTCACTGACCTAGCCATTTGCTCTCTTGAGAAAGAGAGGAGACAAAAACTCTCCTTCTCTGTCATGACTTGCCAGAAAGAGAAGCAGAACCCATGCTCAACCTGCCATAGCAGAAAGTCTACGGCGTAGCGCTAGGGGTGTGTTTTTCTACTGTGCGGAAGCCACTCACCTCACTGCACAATTTCCAACATGCCCACAAAGACACTCTGCTAAGGGGAAAGTGCATGGTAGACGAGTCTCATGCTAATCCGATGACTCACCAAACCAATCTTTTGCTCTACACACTTTTTATATTTAAGCTGCCATTATATCATTTGGACAATTGGTTTGTTTTTTTAAGTACTTATCTAGACTGTACATTTACGGCATTTGGCAGACACCCTTATCCAGATCGACAAACATTTTATCTCATTTAATACACTTGAGCAACGGCCCAGCGGTGGTGGCTTGGTGGACCTGGGGTATAAACCCACAACCTCATAATCTGCAGTCCGTTGTCTTAACCACTGAGTCACCACATCCCCACTAGTCATAGAGAGCCTGACTTAAGAGTTCCAGTCCCACGTATCACCTTGTGCATCGTCAAGCCTTAAATAGTCAGACCAGTAGCCATCAATTTTTGTTGTAGCCAACCAGTGAAAGCCATTAACCATTGCACTCCATTGTTGAGTGTGGAGACATATGTGTCAGCACATTTGTGGCTAAAGCCCAGGTACCCAGTTGCTCGAGGAATCCCTTTGCTTCAAAATGACTTGTTGGCTATATAACAGAGGAGAACACGGACGATAAAACATTGTATGAAACACTCATTGATTAACATTGACACAAACCATGATACTGAACAAATCCCAGAAATACACTAAATAGGCAAAAATATGCAGACAACTGATCAGGCACTAGAAGAGTTCGAACTTGTTCCACCTTGATAATGCCCCTGTGTAGTGGAAAGCCTTCTCAGAAGAGTGAAGCTTGTTATAAAATCTGGAACAGGATGATTAACAAGTGCATGCAGGTGTGATTGGACAGGTTTCCGTATATACAGTATTTGCTCAGATAGTGTTCTTTCATTTCACTCTAAGGTGTTTGTGGATTGCTCCTACCAGAAATACACCTTTGAAGACACACCACTGAGGTAACCTGTTATCTTTAACAAGAAAGGTAACCTGTTATCTTTTCTAAGAAAGCATCACTTATCCCTGTTGAAAAGCTTGGTTTCCACCAGCAACCATTCCATCACAATTTCTAGATCCAGAAGGACAATTCAGATGTATTGATTTCAACCCAGGACCTTCATGTATGTCAAGGATACAGAAAACTTCTGTACCATTACATCAAGCCATTGAAGATTCTTCAACAAATCAATGACGTGACCTATAACCACGAGACCTTGAACAGCGGTCTTATGCTCCCGGTTCAAAGCCTTGGTTCCAGGCACTTTAGATGAAGGATCAGCAACATAATAACATCTACAGGGAACTCCTGTATTTTTTTATTGCAGACTATTGCAGAGTTAGAATGCAAATGCTGCTCACCTGATAGAGATTTTCACTTGGGGGATGCTGGCTTGGGTGACATGTAACATGTGCAAACGGACATTTTTAACACTTGTTCTTGAAATTATTTGGGACAAAAATTCTCGATATGCTCTAATAATTCTGTTTTTATTCCACCCTTCCCCCACTCAAAAGTCCATTGCTATGGTCAGTAGTTGTGAGATCCCCAATGAGCCATGAGATAATGCAAATGGCTCTATAAATAGTGTAGATTCAGCTGATCCTAACGAAACACTCAGGGAGTCGCAGACCCATGCAAAATCAAACTCTCTCTCTCTTGCTCTCTCTCTCTCTCTCTCTCTCTCTCTCTCTCTCGCATCTGTCTGTCTCCCTGTGGTCCTGCAAATCCTGGGGAAGAGCATCTGGAAAATGATACAGCTCCACTTTTATCTCAAGAGTCCATTTCGAAGGTTATACAGGCTTGTCGTAAAAGCTGCATGCATTATTAGCATCATCGTAGCCATAATATGTGTAATAATAGAAATTAGGCCAGTCCTGCGACATCCGTTTAGGGGCTCTGATGAGAAGAGGTAGAAAGAAGTGTGCGTCAGCAGTTAGTGTGTTCTTGAAAACCCCTGTCCTTAACACTGTGAAAACTATCAAGACAATCGTCTGTCTCAAGAAATGAGTAACCAGAGCATACAAACCCACCGCACACACAAACAAACACACACAAAGAATCTCTTGCGTTATTCCTTCCGCAGCCTCACCTTCGAGCTCATGGTGTATGATGTCACTCAAGTTGGGTTCGTCGCCCCACCAGAAGATCCAGAGCTCCTTGGCGTCAGGTTTGAGTCTACGTCGCCAAACACACAGCAGGTTGGCTTGCACGCAGCGTGTAAAGCTGCACAGCACCGGGTCGTCCTGTGCCGGAGCCGAGATCACGGGTCCGTATTCGCCGCCGCCGCGGAAGTTGTACCAGCGCCATTTGATGCCCGTCAACTCCGCCTATCAGAAACCAAAACAAAGAAGCTTAAGTACAGAAGAGGAACCTGCAGTTTCACACTGCAGAATGTTACAATATACAATGTAAAAGCATTTATTTTGTAAAGGATTGATTTCATTTGCGGATAAATTTTTTTTTTTTCCTGAACTAGGCTACAGTAAATATGTTTTCAATACGTTGTAGTGAATAAGATGTCAATATGGTGTTAGTTGGTTTTAGAATGTAAATAGAAATAGGGTCGTGATAAGATGAGTAAAAAACAGAAACATTCATATTTGTAATAAAAATCATTTCTTTTCCCATATTTTTATCGAGCACTATTGCTAACATGTACTTGGTCTGTAACAATGAAAAACTGTATGCTAATTATTGATCCCCCTCCAAAAAAAAATCTATATTTGTATAAAAAAAACAAAAAAAACAAAGAATTACAAACTAATGGATGTCTCTTGTCTGTAATAACAGTAACCGCTAACGTTAACTGTTTAACCCAGCTTGCAATCACAGTCATATTATGAGTAAGACACTTCCTTACTGTTACTCAAGCAGTATTTAGACGACTACTTTAAGACATGATTTTCTTTTAATAACAATAATATATTTTACTTTAATTATTGTTTTTGACAACTTTCCCTACTTCTGCCGATGTTAAGCTCGCGTTAACGACTATTAAACTTTCACTCTCGATTACTGATATCTACAAAATCAGACAAGAGCTCCTTGGCAAAGATTCTCCAGATAATTCACAAGTATCTATTAATGGTGTGTTTATGACCCTTGTTTCCTGGGTAGTCATTTCCTAAAAAAATAGCATTGCTGTATAAATGATATAAAGATTTTCATATGGGGTAGAAACAATAGTTTCTTTTAGATGGAGTTAAAAAAAAAAAAAAAAAAGGAACAGAAGCAGGAAAAATAGAGAGCAGGAAAAAGGAAAGGGAAAACAACAAAAAAAAAAATCTCAGCCTGTTAAAGAGTTGAAATCTGGACCAGACGATTTTAAAGAGTAAGGAATAAGTAGACTGACGCAAAAAAAAAAAAAAAAAGTGAGAGGAGGAGAAGTCTAGGAAAAAAAACGTTGTGGGAGAGAATGAGCGAAATCCTGTCAGAGTGAATCACTCGCTATTTGACGTCTCCTTCGCACGGCTTGATGGAAAGCCGTATGGTAGTCCCGGGCTCTGTCAAACACGGGCTGACACTTGGCCTATTGATGAGTAGTCAAAAGAGCAGCACGCAGACGATGTTCAAATAGAGATATCGCTGTGTTTGGTGGAAAACAGAAAAAAAAAATGCAGGACATCGTGGGTTCAGAGCGTTTCAGAGACAAGGACACAGACTTGGGGTTGTGGATATGGAAGATTTCTTTGAGAGCTAAATAGATGACAAGAAGAATAAAGAAATTGCACTACTACTTTATTAAAGACTTGAAGCAATAAAGAATTGTACTGCTTATCTGTCTTTCTGAATGCCTGTCTTTGATGCTATTATTATTATGAAAGCCCTTGCTATAAAGCCCAGTCCTAATACACACAGAATAATAATGCAAATTTAAAAGGTAACACATTTTCTTAGCCCTCACTTTTAACATCATTGCCAAATGTATATGTATAAAATGTATAAAAGCATCCGAACTGTTACCTGAGTAAGACCTGGCACGTCTAGATCAAGTAACACGCTAGTCGTTACACGGGATTTAAACCCAGCCGTAGCAATGATCAAAAACTCCCTCAGTGTAAATCAACAGAGACTTCTGTATTAATTCATTCTGAAGGTTCACCTTTAGTCTGTGAACGAGTTTTAGCAGCATGTTTAGTACTGTGGACATGCTAGGTGACACGGCTAACATCAGCAACTCGTAGCTTTACAGAATACGGCTGTATAATTCCTTTGAAAAGGAAAAAATATATATTAAAATGATATATGTAAGAATATGTATGTTTTCAAATATTAGAGGTTTTCCGAGAAAGTCACTTACTTATGGAATGAAAATCTTTTTTTTTAAAAAAAGGCACAGTTACAAATTTTACTATGATTGTTAGTTAATAAAAGAGTAAAATTAATTTATTTAAATTAAAAAAAAAATTTGTGTGGCCGAAAAAAAAACAACCAAATATAATTCTTCTTGGTTCACTATATATTCCCACTACTATGGCATATAATTGAGCTAACTGTCAATAGACCACCATCGCAACCTGGCCACTCGTGTTATAAAAGGTGCTGTGAAATTTATGATAAGGTTTATATACATGTGTGTGTGTGTGTGTGTGTGAGTGTGTGTGCGTATTTACTACGCACATGTGCGGTCTTTTTTCAAAGCCAAAGCATCCATATCAGGATTTGCCAACATGTATGCGAGAACTCCAGGCCTGAGATGTAACATGTTGCAGCTGCTTAGTTTCTGTGTGTGTGTGTTTGTGTGTGTGTGTGTGTGTGTGTGTGTGTGTGTGTGTGTATACAAGAGGAAAGAGAGAAAATAAGAGAGAAAAAGAAAGACTGTCAATTGCATATACACATACACACAAATACTCTCTAGGTCCTAGCTTTAATCACAGAGAGTGCACAGCGGAGATGTAAACACTGGCGTGTCGGCACCCATGAACAGCCGCGAGGTTGTGAACGAGGCCGTAGGGAACGTCACAGAACTGATAGCATAGAGCATAAATGTCAACCGGTGACACTTATAGACAAAGTGACAGTGTTTGCCATAAAATCAGCTAGGAAATGTCTTAAATGTTTTTGTTTTTAGTTATCACGTTAAATCTAGATGTGTAGACGCAGAGGTTCATGTCCCAAGACCTCTCATTCAATAAAAAATTGCTTTGGGGTAAATGTTTGTCCCCAAAAGCTCCATTCATAACACCAGTTGCATTTATATTGCACTTCTGTTGTTGCACATGTGTCAGACCCAATTTCTGCCCATTGTTGGTATATAATTCACACTATTTCACACTATGGTGCTGGTGAAATCCCAAATTTGATTGGTTAAAGGCTGTTTTCTCAGCTGGCTGTAATTTAGATGACAGGATTACAATAAATATTTGGAATGTCGACGTGTAACAGCATTCCCTGTTGTGTTTGAGTGTCAATCATTTCTATAGATTAAAATCACAGGGTTACAATATCAACAATATCAGTATCAATATAAAGAAGATGATATTGTTCAAGATATAAATAAATAAATCTGTTGTAAGAGATTTTGTCCTGTTGCTGCTGTAAATACACCCTGATTCATATTCTATAGCTGTTGCTTTTCTTTATTTTAAACTTTAAATTGTTTCTGCTTTCCAATAAGGGAAGATTTAGCTTTGAGACATAATTCTGATGTACAGTGTAAGTTAATTATTTCCTATGTGCCTGTCAAAGCTTCTTTATAAAGAAATCACCAGCTTATTTCCCCAAAAGAAAGCTGCACTAAGTCTCCCATCTCAACTCTTGTGCTTTCCATCAACAACCACACACACACACACACACACACACACACACACACACACACACAACACACATCGTTGTAGCTGCTGATTCTGGGAGGACAAGGCTAGCTCTACAATGTTACTGTACATTTAGAAGAAATCCCTGTATTGTGATCAAGCTCAGTAATGACACACCACAGGGCTGTTTCAACATTATCTTTTTAATACTTTTCCAAGGTCAATATAAAAAATGAGACAGCAGAGCCTGAATTTGGCACAGCAGCCACTAGCCCTTAAGACCTTTGTAACAGAACTACCGAGCCTTAAAGGCCACGCAGTAGTAAAGCTGAACAACTCTACAGTTCTCTACTTGCTATCTATGCACACCCCAAAACATCCTAAAAGTGCACAGCCTTAAATATGGCAGCTAATAACCATGGATGCCTTTATAATAGAGCTGCACAGCCCTAAAGGCAACTCCGTATTAAAGGGGTCCAGTTGTATAGGCCTGTTCTTAATAGATGTGCACATGCCTGAAAGTCCCTTTTTTTCTTTACAACCTTAAAAATACCTGTTTACTACAGCCAGCGCTATAAGGGCATTTGTAATAGAGCTACGGAGCCATAAATTATACTCTGTAGTATAGATGTAACACTAGATATACACAGCCCTAAAGGTTCCTCTTCACTCAATGTACAGAGCCCTAAAGGTTCCTCTTCACTCAATGTACAGAGCCCTAAAGGTCTGTCTTCACTCAATGTACAGAGCCCTAAAGGACTGTCTTCACTCAATGTACAGAGCCCTAAAGGTCTGTCTTCACTCAATGTACAGAGCCCTAAAGGTTCCTCTTCACTCAATGTACAGAGCCCTAAAGGTCTGTCTTCACTCAATGTACAGAGCCCTAAAGGTCTGTCTTCACTCAATGTACAGAGCCCTAAAGGACTGTCTTCACTCAATGTACAGAGCCCTAAAGGTCTGTCTTCACTCAATGTACAGAGCCCTAAAGGACTGTCTTCACTCAATGTACAGAGCCCTAAAGGACTGTCTTCACTCAATGTACAGAGCCCTAAAGGTCTGCCTTCACTCAATGTACAGAGCCCTAAAGGTTCCTCTTCACTCAATGTACAGAGCCCTAAAGGTCTGTCTTCACTCAATGTACAGAGCCCTAAAGGACTGTCTTCACTCAATGTACAGAGCCCTAAAGGACTGTCTTCACTCAATGTACAGAGCCCTAAAGGTCTGTCTTCACTCAATGTACAGAGCCCTAAAGGTCTGCCTTCACTCAATGTACAGAGCTGTAAAGTCCCTCTTTACTAGATGCATACAACCCTAAAAGTCCACTACTGTACAGCAGCAAGAAGCCCTAAATGCATCTGTAATTGAAATAGACCACACTTAATCCATTCTGTAATAAACTTGAACAGACCAATAGATACATTCTACTAGCCGTACAAGGCCCATAAGGCCCTGTTTCAGTAGAGGCAAAAAGCCCTAAATGTCCTTTAACAGAAATATACAGCCCCTCTTCTTTAATGAAAAGACGCAGCCCTAAAGGCTCCTCTTTCCTAAAGTACACAGCCATAATGTTCGCTGTCTTTAGCAGAAATTAGCCTGTATAAACTGTCTTTAGCAGCCGAAAGACCTACAGTTCATTTTGTAATAGTGTCCTTATAGTCACTCTGTAGTGGACCTGTATTGCCCTAAAGGAAACCTTTTACTATCTAGAGGCACAGCACTAAAAGTTCCTATTTACTACAGGTACAAAGCCTAAATACAGAAATCTAGCAGTAGCCACAAACATCCCCAAAGGTCCCTCTCTACAGCAGCCAAATGCCCTAAAGACAAGACTGTAACAGAGCTTTAGAGCCTGAAAGACCACTCTGTAGTAAAGCCTCACAGCCATAAACACCCTTTCTAATCTAGCAGCACAATCCTAAACGCCACTGTTATCTGTGATACAGCCCTAAAGGTCCCATTCCAAAGCTACAAGCAGTTCTAAAGGCTACTGTCTTCTACAAGAGCACAAGACCAGTCACTAATGGTGCGCTCTGCTACTACAGCTGCAGTGTCCCAAAGGGAACACTATAGTAGGGTTTAAAGCCCCTCCCTTAGCAGTACAGCTCTAAAGAGCCCTCTAGGCAATGCTTTGATATGTCAATGTTTCTGCCATACTGGAAGGGACTGATTTGACTGTAGGCCAATGGGGAGATGCAGGTCTACTGTAATAAAATCCATTGTGGGAGTAAATGTTCGCATATTGCAGGTAGTGAAAATATAAAACTGTTGCTATTTTGTTGAAAAAACATGTACAAATTTTAGCAAATCTAAAAGAAATAAAATCACAAAGTGAAAATGCAAATAACCTGGACAAAAGCCAGAGAGTGCACACAAGCAAGGAGGTTAATCCGGCTAGGTAGCATTCTTACTAGACTTCTGTTGTGATGTGTCAAATGAGCAAAGACTTTCGGTAAGTTGTTGAACAGAAAACAATCAGTAAGGAATTCATACGATGCCTGCGTACAATCGTTTGATTTTTTTTTTTTTTAAAGGCCAGTTAATTTTGCCCTGTTCTTTCTGAATAACATAAACAAACATTTAAGCTAATAATTTACACAAAGCACAAAACTACAAGACAAGCACATGTTTGCCAGAGCAGGTGTGTCAAATTTAGGCAAATTTACTCTACGACAACTGTGATTTATATGAGGAAAGTCAACATGCACAAGCGATAAAGACTTTATCACGATTAGCAAACAAGATCTCTCATACGTGAGAACAACTGACACAGCATATCCCTCAGAAGCTAACCAAAACCGAAAGTGAAAGAAGAAAACGAAGGAAACGTTAGGCTTCTGCAGAATGTAATCCGCTTTGCAAGCTATGTTACACAATAAATAAAAGTGCTACAACGATTCCTAGAGATTGTAGTACAGGCATCTTGTGCAACACTCCAGGAATAATAAAGCCAAAGCTTGTGGTCTCATGTGACATTGTCACGTGCATGCAAATTTAAGTACTGTACTAAACCAGACCCGATGATGGAGTAATGGGGAAAAAAAGACAGAATTACAATGTTTTAATGCAAGCAGCATGTATAAGGGATTTCGCTGAGTCTATGGCACACTTCGGCATTCTCTAACCAAGTGCCTTGCTGCTCCATTGACTGAACAGTAGAGCAGCCCTTTTGTTATCGTACCAGGTAAGCAAACACAAAAGTCCCCATTCATAAAAAGCCAACATGCGCTCTCCAAAGAGCCGGCTTCAGAGGGAGCCTGTAAACTGTCACAGCAGTGAGTTTATGATTAGATACACGAAGTCTACTACGCCGCTGAGAGAAGCCGTTTATCACGCTGGGGATATACTGAATAATACAATCCGAACGGAATTTTACAGTCGGATTATAATGGCACTCTTGTTAGATTATATTCACCTACCCACACTGCATGTGTAATTATATGCCATGTAATTTCTATACAGCTTCATGCTATTACATTACATTGCATTGCATTAAGGTGCAATGTTGTGCATTGCTGCTAATTACGCTGGAACAAGGGAGTGGTACTAAGTGATACACATACAATGGTGTCAGCCAATTATGCACAGAAGAAAAGAAATTAAAAGATATAAAAGCCGGAAAAACAGGTCCTCAATCTTGGCGTGGCACTGAAACACTAAAACACAGGACGAGTGTGTATTTATCTGTCAGTACCTCCCTCTGATTATAGCTCCCAAGGAATTCACGTCAAACAATTGAAAACAAGTGAGATAACTGGAGAGAAACATGTCACCCGTCGTAAATACAGACGCCCAGGCGGTATTTCACAAAGATCAAATAGTAGTGAAAGTTAAAAAGGCTGAACAGTGATCATTCCTGGACACTGTTGTGTTTTATTTTCCAAGTGCTGAGTCCTCATCCATCTCTCAGGGTTAAAAGAGAACAGAGAGGAAAAATGTTTGTTAAAAGGAAAGAATTGTACTGAATATTTGAATATACTCCATGTATTAAATTATTGTAGTTAATTGTATTTAATTCATTTGTATCTATAATTCTTTTATAACCATAAATATTGTGTTAAGTCTCAACTTTAAATAATACTCCAGTGTTTTCAACCGTATCTCTATCTAACATCAGTAGTTTCTGTGAAGTCATAAACCACAAAAATTTCAACACAAAACGTTTCATAAACTGAAAAAAAAAAAAACTGATTCAGCTTTCAGAAGGTTTAAGCAACCAAAACTTTGAGGGAAAATAAAAATAGAATCTTATATGATAATAGTATCAGAAAGACATACAAGTTAAAAACTTGTCGTCGGAAGAGAAAAAATATATAATGTTAATAAATCTCAATAAACCTTATAAATATTAAGTACATTAAAAACTTCTTAAGAAATATCTTTGTCCAGAATAATCACATACACTATGTGCATGAGGGATAGATATTAAGTTCAACTGCTGCTTAAAATGAAATATTCTGAGATAAACATGTCTTAGTTTGTGCATAAAAACAAAACTATGCTTTAAGCCCTATATTATTACTTACAATACATAAGAATAGTATTTGCATATGTTTAAACAAATTCTCTTGATTTGGGTTTTTCTGTACAGTTACATTGAAAGCAGAAGAGGAACTGTCTAGATCATCTCATCCTTGATCCAACAAAGGAAAAAGCTAGCTGCCTTTTCTCAAGAAGGAGGAAGGCTGACTTCCTGCTGTTTCAATGGCCTCGCTTAAGTGGAAAAGGACTTGGCAAACAATTTAAAGCCATCAGAATCCGGTTAACCTGATTGACTGCATCTGGTTCTTCCATGGATTTGATTTTGGGTACACTGTGCAGAAGCTAGGCTAACAACACAGAATATATGTGTCCAAAGTATGAACAATTCAAAATATCATAATAATGTTTGATAACCATGTAATTAAATTCATTCATTCATTTTCTACCGCTTATCCAAACTACCTCGGGTCACGGGGAGCCTGTGCCTATCTCAGGCATCATTGGGCATCAAGGCAGGATACACCCTGGACGGAGTGCCAACCCATCGCAGGGCACACACACACACTCATACACTAGGGACAATTTTCCAGAGATGCCAATCAACCTACCATGCATGTCTTTGGACTGGGGGAGAAAACTGGAGTACCCAGAGGAAACCCCCAAGGCACAGGGAGAACATGCAAACCCCACACACACAAGGTGGAGGCAGGAATCGAACCCCGACCCTGGAGGTGTGAGGCGAACGTGCTAACCACTAAGCCACCTCAGCTGACTCAGTTAGCACTATAGCTACATTACCTCAGCCGACAGTTAATACAAGAGCTACATTACCTCAGCCGACTCAGTTAATACAAGAACTACATTACCTCAACTGATTCAGTCAATACAAGAACTACATTACCTCAACTTACTCACTTAGCACCATTGCTACATTACCTCAGGTGACTCAGTTAATACAAAAGCTACACTACCTCAGCTGGCTCACTTAGCACAATAGCTACATTACCTCAGCTGGCTCACTTAGCACAAGAGCAATTAAATTTAAGTAAAAAAAAAATAATAAATAAAAGTAAACAACAAAAATGAGTAATTAATAGAAAATTGGGATTATGTTTATAATTTCCTACGGGTATCTAATCATGTTTAATTAAAAAAAATTTTAAAAACACTTAATTGAATTGTTATGGAAAGTACTACACAGGAATAATGTTTTCTCTAAATTCTACCTGATATGATTGTTCCTCAAAATATAAGCATCCTGGGTTTAAAAATGTGAATTCTATTTTAGATAAGCGCACTTGAATGCAAAATGAAGTGCCTCCATTTCCCCCATCTTAGTACATAACAATACATATACTGTATCTATTACAGATTCCCTACAGTGTCACACTGATAACCGTCACACCCATATATTTGGGGCACAAAGAAAAGCTGAGAGTCAGGTGTGCAGCACAGCACCATGAAGCCTCTCACCTCTACAAGGCATTCTGTGATGGGAATATTCGGCTGCAAGGCGTAGCGGGGATGTGGCCCTACAAGGTAGGAGTAAGAGACCTAATTAGAGCAGTTTGGTGTCCCTCGGGCAGAGCGATGGATGGATGTGCCAGTCAAGAGATTCACCTTTCACAGAGGGAGGGGCTGGCTGTGGAAACGAGCCAAAGTGTGACAGACAAAGCTGCCTGGAACCCTAACATTTGCACAAAGATACAAGTCAAGCACCATAAAGCAGCTTCCTCTAAGTACTGGCTACCCTAAAACACTATCACTGTTTAGCCTGAATTATTAACCAGGCAAATAAATAAAGCAGGGCCTCCTTTACCAGATTCTCTCCTGTGTAACTTAATTAACTCTGACAGGCATGGAAAGAGAGAAGGAGAGAACAAGAGAAGAAGGGTGGAGGGTAAAGAAAGGGAAGTAAAAACAGTTGCTAGGCAACATATAACATCTGTAAGACTTCAGCAACTTATTCAATTTTCAGGATTCAGTCTCCAGGGTTACAGCAGACAGATAACATTGCAGGCTGTTTAGGGATCCTTTTTTTCCGATTGACTGCAAATTACAAAGAGACGTAATTCCTGATCTTCAGCGTTCCACTCACGTGCCTCCAGAGTATAGTTTCTGACACCTAGTGCTCATTTGTGTACTCAGTTTGTAAAAACATAAGCATCTCATGACTACCTGACTGTATAATCTTACTGTAAATTCATACTGGTTAACAGTAATCCAAATAAAGTCCTGGCCAGAGCAAGTGCTGAAGGTTTAGGGGATTTGCTGAGGTTTGATTCGAAAGTTGAGAAGGGGAAAAAAAGCTGGTGCTGAAGATTACAAGCTTGTAAGGCCTCAGTAGTATAATATTCCTCAACTGATTGCCTGCATGTAATAAAGTACATGCATCAAAGTAGCGACCTAAAGGGTACTTAGACACTAATATAAACAACATCCTAAGTATGCCACTTTATCCATATAGGTTTTTTAACAAGAGAGGCGTTCCTTGCTTGATACAGATATCAGCATCAGCTTGTAATTTAAGTAAGAAATAAAACATAATAGGTTGTGCTGTCATAGAAAAAAAAAATAATGATGTAAAAAAGTTAAGGGATGTAGCCACCCTTAATGGTTTACTTTTTATTTAAACAACACATTTTATCTGACTTCACGCACAATTTGATTCCTATTAGATTACCATTTTTATATAATAATCACGGTCATGTTGCACTTTTTAACCATCTATTGTTACACTTCCTTTAATGGGATGTCTGCAATACAGGTTGAGTTTATTGTTAAAGCAGCTATTAAGAGTCATTTTTTTTTTTATATTGTCTTGAGGTTAATAAGACAAAAATACAGTCAACTTAAAATCTTGATATCAGCTTAAAGATATTCCTTCCATAAGTGCTAATTAAAAATCTTCGTAAAGAGAACTTTATTATCTTATAAGGATGCATCCACAATACAAGTCCCTTTGAATATGGAAATAAGAGCAGCTGATGCTTTTAAAATTGTCAAATCAGTAACAAGACGTCACGTTTATCTGAAGTGGGAAAAACCATACCAGAATAACGTGGGAATTTCAAACCAGTCAACTAGCAAGTCTCGACCTGCCGCTGACTGCCCAAACCTGAAGTCTATCATTTGCATATAGTGGGTGTGGCCTTCAGTTCAGCTGCCAAAACTGTGAGTGAAAGCACCTCCAGCAGCAAAGACTGAGAGGCTAATGACTCCTTTATTACACCCATATTCAATGTGGTACTGATCAAGTTCACTTATCACAGCATCTATGAGTCAAGACCCTTGGGGTGCTCTATGAACTGTATAATTAGGCAAAGCATACTTTATTCATATACATCAACATAGCCACATTACTGTTCTTCATAGGGCTTCCCATGGTGTCAAATTAGGGCATCCTACTAGATCCTTGCTACTAATTCAAAGTTATTCAAATCCTTCTGTACACAGAAAATAATCCAAAAAGGGATTACATCATTTGGGATATTCCCATTCATTTAAAAAGTACACAGTGACCTCAACTGAGACATATTTTTAAAAAAGGGAACTAGGGAATTCTCTTTAATACCCTTTATAATGATCTCAAACCAAAGCATCCCTATTATGGAGCAAGAAAATTTGCTCTCCTGTTGAGCACATACTGTATAAAATGCTCATTTCAGTGGATCACTTAGACACAATGGTATCATCCACTGTGTCAGATTAGGCTCTGGAGATTGCAGATGAGGCCTTGCTGTGATGCAATTTGGTTAGGGCGACTCCACCGTCTAAAGTCACTAGAGTCAGATACTGGAAGGATCCAATGAGACACTCAAATTTAGAGCCATCAATACAACTTTGAAGGGCAGCAGACTGTCGGCAATGCCGAGGACAATCGCCATCCGTTATCTGGGCTTCGCGTGCGTGCGTCTTCCTCTCTGCCAATTCTTCTTCCACTACTCCCTCGAGTTGCACCACGCGCAGGAGCACCAGCAGGCTAAGAATAGCACACACAGCTGGCACTGCAGGGCTTACATATTTCACACTCACATCGACTCCTAAATATCAGCCACACACAGATACACACGCCCATACCCACAGATCAACACAACGGATGCTCTTTAAACATACTTCAATCCCTCGACAGGCTTGGGTACCCTGTGATCCCCGAGCTCCATCATCTTACAAAGAAGGATTTATTCCTCTTTTTCCACAAAGCTTCCATTCCTCTTAATCATTGTGCTTTGCCTGGCAGAAGCGACAAGGCTTGTTAATGGATCAATTTCTTTCTAGTGTACTAATCTGTAAGAGGTGTAGATGCTCATAGGGGGGATGAGTTGGATGATGAATATTACTCCTAAGGGGAATTATTATGAATAATATTGCTTGCAGCAAGCCTCTGAGGTTGGTGTACCTCACCTCAGAGGACCACAGTTTTTCTGTACAGTTGGACGCTGAGGGTTCAGGTTTAGCATGTTAGAAAACCCAAGATAATAATCAGAGTACTTCATCTTATCAATAACAGTTGTTATAAAGGGATGTGGCATTTAGCTGGACCGGTGTACCCCAACACCAGGGACGCTTTAGCAGTCCGGTGACATAGCTGAGACCTTCAAGTTTCCTGTCCCACTGGATACCAAACCTCCACAAATCTCAGTTATCTAAGGGAATTCCTTCCACCATTTTTTTTCAGCTTCATGTTCTTTTCACTCTTTTTTGTCCTGTTGGCTGTGTCGCAGAATTGTTTCCAGCCTACTCACAGCTCACTGTCTGAATACAGTTTGGTTAATAAGCGCCTTTTAGCTGATCACATTATTATGCCACTTGACAACACTTCATTACCAACATTTCGGTCAGAGCAGCCCTGTTAGGTCAGACCACAGAAATCCTTATAACCATAAAAATGAAGGAGAAAAATCCACCATGAATGACTCGTGCATTAATCGTTTTAAATAACACGCTCTTTGTGATGTCGAAGATTTATTTTGGAATGAGGTGATGTTTTTAGACTCTCTAGTTCTCTACCAATACTGTAGATCAGCTTCCCAAGCTTCAGCTTTCATACTAATACCACCATCACTGCCATCAGGCTTGTTATTTCATAAGTCAAGTCTCTGTTGTAACTTAGTGACATAGCTGTACTGACTGTCATTGAAAAAATAAGTGAGAAAAGAAGCTCTTGCTTTTAGTTTTTCGGGAACAAAACATAAACACTCTTACTGTATGTTCGATTTTATCTCTCTCTAAGAACACCATTGTGACTCCATTAGCAATGTGATATAATCGCAATACACAACTTATAACTTCCAACAGCAATAACAAAAACAGCATCAACCATCAAATTATCAGCAGAATCTCTAGACACATCATAACAGTTGAAAAGAAAAATACCAACACTATATAAAATATAAGTGTTTCCTTTAATGCATCTCAAATGTGTCTATGTAGAGCACGTCTTTAGAAGCCTGTGAACACGTGTACGTTTTTCAGCCTCGTATTTTATCCCCTCTCTTCATATTTCAGTGGTGACTACAACATGAGTCAGGGCAGAGCTACAAAAAGAGAGACAGTTCCTTTCAAACTGGGCCTGGGCCTAAGCTCAGGAAATACATATCACACATAATACTTTCCTAAAGCGAAAACAGATTCCCCAGCACTCTCTCTCTCTCTCTCTCTCTCTCTCTCATAGTCTTTCTTTTCCTAACTCAGATTTTTTTTTCTCCTCCTGCTAACAGCAGAAAAAAATAACTCTGGAGCTGGACAACATTCTTCAAGCTCTTTTTTAAGACTCGGCCATCGTGTTTTCCTAGTTTTTCCTGAGTCCAAGAGTTTACATAGACTCTTTCAAACTAACAGCTGAGGTTTCTCTGAATGACTTTATCTGTGTTTCTGACTAATGTTGTTTTTTCTTTGTTTATTCTTTTGTAATCTGTATTCTGTGGTAAATTGTTCAACAAACTGAAGAGAAATGTTCACCTCAGTGTTCTCCTGTAATGTTACCGTGTATTTCAACAGAAAATCATGGTTGCCATTTCTCTGGGATCTTTAACTTAATGTGAAATGAACTCTTAGTAATTCATGGAAATAATACAAAGAAGGAAGAGAGAAGCACTGATGGAGTTTTCTTCTATGCTAAAAAAAAAAAAAAAAAAAAAAAAAGGTCAGTCACTGGCTAAACCTCTCATGTTTCCTCAGGCATTGAGCATTTTTACTTCACAGGAAGCTTAACAAAATAAACTGGGCCATCCCATACATCTCAGCCATGTCTTTAAAAAGGGGCACGACCTTAAGAGCTTGTGATCACATGAGTGAGTCAGATCTGGGGTGTCGATCTATCTTTCTGTGTTCCCTCCAGACTTGGACCTCGTCCTTTACAAATTCCCAAGCCCAAATCCGTCATCTCTCCTGACACTGACTCAAAGTGTTCACAGAATTTCTTCTGGATTTCTCTCAAATCCCTTTAATCCATGCCAGCTCTCCTAATAACAATATGACACATTGAACATAACAGTGCATCATACAGGGCATATTTGCATGCATGGAAGACGATGGTGCAATTTAAACACCACGATTGCATGAATAAAAATCACAGCTGAAGAAATTAGGTATGCAAAGATGTGACATGAGACAAGTTTCCCTTCAGGAGGATGTGCAGCATTCATGACCTCTACAGTGTGAGGGAATCTGGCTTGTAAATATCCAACCCAATGTGTGACTTTTTTTTCCTTTTTAAACTTGAACACAGTGTAATGTTTTTCATTTTATTTTTTATTTTTGTAAGCTGACAACCATAGCACTGAATTGGAAAAAAAAAATCGAACTAAATGTATTCACTAAAATAAAAATGACTCAATAGCGAAATAGATTCGGTTACATATGAGGTTTAAGACTGGTGGCCAAGTTTAGACTAGCCTACACATTAGGAAGTATTCTGCACTAGTAAACACTAGATAGGACACATGTGCATATAAAATAATTCTTTAAACTCATTTTCAGCTCAAAAGGATTGCGGCTCGCGTGGCCCTTGTTAATGATTGTCTACTAACAGTGAGCTACCAGAACACTGCTTCACCTTTGTACACTAGAATACGGCTACATCCCTATCCTAAGCATGCGCCCTTCCACCTCGAACCCTTGCGCACTACCCATAGTCGGTTGAAGGTGTTTTTCGGCTTTAAATGAAAAAAGAAATCGATAAAATGATTTAATGGAAAATAAAAACACTAGACAATAGTCACCGTACCAGAGAGAAAATGTTGGAATGGCAGTCTTCGAGGCTTGCCCCGTTCGCCACCCAATTCGCCGCTGTAGTCATAGTGGTCCGCCGATGGCTTCCTCAGTGTAGGGCATGTCGAAATCCTCGATCGATCTGTATTAGGATCGAGCCCACGGTGCCAAAACGGTTCCGTATTAAAAAAAAAAAAAAAAAGAAAAAAAAAGAAAGAACGAAAGAAAGAAAGAAAGAGAACGCAAACACAGGATCCCTGTTTATAAGCCTTTGCGAGGTTAAATGATTGTTTTCGAGAAAAGGCGTGATGAAGGTGTGCGTAACGGAGAATCCTGTCCTCATGCAAATCGATTCTTTGTTTCGCCGATCCAGATATGTGCGTAAATACCGGGCCGATTTACACTCTGAAACCGAATCATTGTCGCGCGCGATGTGGCGTGTAGCCGTGGGTTTTTAAACCGAACCAGGAGACACGACGAGTCGTGTCCATGCCAGATTTTTTTTTCCCCCTTTTCCTCCTTTCTTCTTCTTCTTCTTCTTCTTCTTCTGCTTCGTCTTCTCTCTTCGTTTTCTTCTTCCCGCTTGATTGTTTTAATCATAAAAATACGATGCTGTAATCACACGCTGCTGTAATCCACTACGGCGGGTTTGGCGTATTTTCCAAGCACAAAAATCCATCCAATTGTCTAAATATTGACCATCGCCAAGTCGCAGAAGTTTCCCATAATCCCAGTGACACGTTTTATTGAGCTGTCTCGGTTAGGAACAATAAACAGAGCGCGAGTGTGTGTGTGTGTGAGTGAGAGAGAGCGCGCGCGCGAGAAAGAGAGAGAGAGCTACCGAGATCCACGGCATTCCGCGCGAGACACGGACACGGAAAAAAACCCGTGCAGCAGTTGTGAGGTTTTTTTTCCAAGATTTTTTTGCGTGCGCTATTTATAGCCTAGAATTGCATCGCCTTCTTCTCCACCACGGACAGCGTTCCGGTCCCGACAAACACACACACACACACACACACACACACACACAAACAGGAGAGAGAGGGAAGGAATGTCCAAATCCCCGTTTCACTTTGTAGCAACACACTGCAGGGCTAAAAATAAAGCCTGACCCTCTCCGATCAGTCACGATGTTCAGCTTGAGGATGCACGATCGAGCAACAAGACAACAACAACAACAACAACACACAATTCTGACTCAAACGAAAAAAAGTTGTCAGCACCATCAGGAACAGAGCATAACAGCAGAAAAAAAAATCTTCCTTCCTTTTTCTGGTAGATCATTACGAAACGTCCTCTCTCTCACACACATACACACACACACACACACACACTCTCTCTCTCTCTCTCTCTCTCTTACATTCTCTCTCTCTCTCTCTTTCTCTCTCACACCTCACACACTCTCTCTCAGATTTCTTGCCCTTTTCATAACTTGCTTTGTTTCATATCCTATCAGTTTCTATAGCACATTTTAATCTATTGCTTGTTGTATGATTACATCACTCGTGTCTATAAATCCTCTCAACCAAGCCTGAAATCTAACTTAATAAATAAACACAGAGATCTGATTAGAAACATGTCGAGGCTGGTGCACAAGAAAAGAAAAGAGAAGAAAAGAAAAGAAAGAATATTTAATTGCGCGTGCATATGAACACCCAGTAACATTGGCGAGCGTGTGTGTTTTATAATAATGGGTATGCAAATAAGCACAATAGTTCTTAGCGTGTGTGTGTGTGTGTGTGTGTGTGTGTGTGTGTGTGTGTGTGTGTGCGTGTGTGTGCACACGCGCAGGCGTGTGTGTCTGGGTGAGAGAGTGAGTGAGAGAGAAAAAGTGCGTGTGTGTGTGTGTGTGTGTGTGTGTGTGTGTGTACAGTAGCTGGCATATTCTCGCACTATTCACGCATAGCTATGTAATGGCGGCCGCCAGCCTGCCAAAGAGACTCGCTTTCCCATTTAACCAAGTGGAGCGCTCACGTGATCAAAGCGCACGCACACTACCGTATTAAACAGTGTATTAATATATTACAAAAAACAACAACAACAACAACAACAACAACAACAACAACCCATTTTGACCTTGCGGACTGTTTATTACAGTAGGACGCCGAGCTCGATATGAAAGCCAGGCGCCAGGTTTAGTTCTCTGATTTAGTTCCAGGGATTACATTGTGTGCAGTGTACTTAAATATATGATTATAGGATTTGCTGGAGGAGAAATGTGGCAATCTCCTTAACATTAACTGGACTGTAGCCTTCTGTAGTAAAGCACAGGCATGAACAGACTTTGTAAATGGTCTAAATCATTTATAATAGTGTTTTTGGTGCCTTTTTGGAAAAAAAAAATTCTTTAACAAAAATCATTAGTTTAAGAGCTTTTCTTATACGTATACACATTAGTAACAATACCGTACAACGTACATCATGTTTGTGGACTGTGAGAAAAAACAAGCAGAGAACTCTGAGGAAACCCAAACCGATACAGGAAGAACATGAACTCAACACAGAAAGATCCCTGGAGCTTTGAGGTGGCAGTGTTACCCACCATTCATTCATTCATTCATTCATTCATTCATTCATTCATTTATTCTTTACACCCCATTTCACACCCACGGGCAATGTCGACCTGCCTGTATATTTTGTGGCAGGGGAAGCTCCTATGTGAAACTCCTCACATACAGAACCCTGAGTCCATTACCAAACTAGGGACTTGGGGTCAAACTAGAGACCCTGGAGCTGAGAACTTGTTATGGTACCCTTCAACTATTATAATAGAATTGACATGAATAAAATTGTTTATTTTTGATTGATTGGGGTGGGATATATTAAGCGGCAAGTAAGTAAGCAGTTTTTAATGTTGATGTGTTGTAAGCAGGAAAGATGGGCAAGCAGAAGGCAGATACTAAAGCAGACATTCAGAAATTTTAGTGGATGCCTCCAATTGTCTAAGCTGTTTTGATTGCACTATATATTTATTTATATTGTGTAGGTCCATCTTGTATCACCAAAACAGCTCTGAACTGTCACAGCATGAACTCCACAAGTGTAGGTGTGTGTAAATATATATATAGATACATACTATAGTTACACGAGTGATAAATGTAAGCCTTGACAATCTCTACACTCTACACAAGAATGACACTTTTAAATAATTACTCCCAGAGCTCAGTAACTCTATTGCTTCCTTTGACCCTCTTCTTGTTCCCGTGGGTATAAATACATGATGGTTGCATGCATCATCCATCACCTGTCGGAAAACTCAAGAGCTTTAAACACACCACAAACAGATGCTTGTTAACCTGCACATCCAAGCCTAGTATATATATATTATATAGTATACTAGTATAGTATATAATTCTACATATATAAAGAGGAATACGCACAAACAAATTATTTTATTTTAGTTTCAAACTTAAACTTTTTAAAAAAAAACAACAACTCTGAAACAGTTGAAAATATGCCAGGAATTAGATGCATGAGCATACTGAACCCACGCTCAGTAAGAAGGATGGTGAGGGAGGCAAAGAATAACCCGAAATATCACAGTTGCACAGTTAAGATTGTCACTCTCTACCACCTCCATAACAACAAGCCTCTATGGTGGCAGGACCAAGAGTCACTGGATCTACAGTTGGAGCTGTGAATTGTGGTCAGATGAGTTCATAAGTGAAGGGTTTTGGCTGTGAACTTTATCCTCAGTTTCATAGACTGCAGACATGAGCATATAAAGAACACATGTACAAACCTAGGAATATAAAGGAGCTTGAAATCTGTGGAAGGAAAAAAGTACCAAAATCCTTGACATTGTAGGATTACAAGAAGAGAAAGAGGCTTCACTAAATGTCACTCAAAGGCGTGCCATTAATTTTAAAACCAGTGTTGACCAACAAATAAAATCACTTTTTCTATTTGATTAAATAAGCTGCTACTTATAGCTTATTTGATACAACTTATGTGATACAATATGTTTCAGCTCACAAAACCATTTTATATATTCATTTAAATACAGGATAATAATAATTCTGGCATTTCCATCAATTAATAAACATTAACAGTATTCATGGTAATATGTTACAAGATTATAACAAATATTATATAAAGGGTATAATAATTGTTAATAAAATTTGAAATATAAAAAGCATCAAAAACAACATCAAATGTATTATAATGGTAAGTATACAGTATATGTTAGTGATTAGAATTACTTTGTACAAGTTTTGAAGGAAAAAAATGCAATTGAATGTAAATGAAAGACAGTTAAAAATCATAATAAATTAGTCAGTCTAATATATGTCCTTCAAATGTAAAGGAGAGGAATGGGGAAATCCCATCATTCATAACTGATAGTGTTAGTAGTTACAGTCATTCATTCATTCATTCATCTTCTACCGCTTATCCGAACTACCTCGGGTCACGGGGAGCCTGTGCCTATCTCAGGCGTCATCGGGCATCAAGGCAGGATTCACCCTGGACGGAGTGCCAACCCATCGCAGGGCACACACACTCATTCACTCACACACTACGGACAATTTTCCAGAGATGCCAATCAACCTACCATGCATGTCTTTGGACCGGGGGAGGAAACCGGAGTACCCGGAGGAAACCCCCGAGGCACGGGGAGAACATGCAAACTCCACACACACAAGGTGGAGGCGGGAATCGAACCCCGACCCTGGAGGTGTGAGGCGAACGTGCTAACCACTAAGCCACCGTGCCCCCCCGTAGTTACAGTCATCTTGAGTAAATTTTAAAGTAGGCCACTAACCATGTGTAATAATAATAAAAAAAGATTGAAAATTTTTAATTTACTTCTCTTTATCTTTAAAAAAATGCCTATCATTATTGAATAAGTGAACATTTAGATGTCATAACTCAATAGATAACAGGGAGCTTTATTACTGCATTAATTGCTGCAAGTAAAACTAGTCGAAATCCAGTAGAGCCGCCTCAGATCCGAAAGGAAAACACTAAACATCAGCGGAGGAATCGATGCAGTGAGTGGTATTCAATTTGCCAAATTATGGTTATTTTGGCGAGCATTGTAAACCCTGCTGTATCTGATAACCTCTCGGAGTGAAGTGGCTTTTGGCTTTGAGCCGTTTCTTATAGCTGGGAGGAAAAGAAGGAAGTAGAAGCAAGAGAGCGAGATGGGAGATATGTATCAGACTTGGCAAGAGCTGAGCCCAGCATTTATTGATCAGGTCTCTGTAGCAACACGGCAGAATTCATCTGTAGTTTCTTCACCTTGTTCAATATGTCCTCAAGGCCTGGAGAGTCCTCACTTAAACAGCATTGCAGCTTTGTTTGCTAGGTGTGAATCCTCTGATATAGCCTTATCATCTTCCATAAATTAGAGTAAAAGCCTACGGTGGAATCAGATAAATCATAAACCCAGTGTTAGCATTTATTTCTTCACAGACTGATGGATTGGAGTATAATCTTACCAGGTTACTAATATTAATATTGATACTAAACAATGAAAGTTACTTAAAAATTGGGAAACTGCACCCACGTAATTGTCAAGGTTATTACGGCGAATGGTAGCAAATGTTTTCTACACATTGTTTATCAACACTATCACTTGGTACTGTAGCTAGTTTTACTTTAACACATTTAAGCTTAGCCCTTGATAATATATTTCATTATCTCCAAGGCAGAATATCTACACCACCTTCATAACAAACTACTTGGAAATGAAAAGAAGAAGCCTTTATTTGTCACATATACAGTAAAGGAAGTTAGGGTCAGAGCATTGCGTCAGAGAATGATACAGCAATCCTGGACTACAGAGGGTTAATGGACCTTGCTCAAGAGCCCAGAAGTGGAAGTTTGGTAGTACTGTGGCTTGAAACCATGACCATCTGATCACTGACCCAGAGCCATTAACCCGATGTATTAAGACTTTTATTTCATCTAAACACAAATATAAGCACCTGGAAGGTACTGGAATCTTGACTGGAACCAGAAAGAAAACCTAAAATGTAAAAAAGAAGAATAGGACCTAATCCACACTGCTGGCTATGCTTTATAACTCCTTTGTTGAGATAACATGGATTGTCCTGTTCTCACTCACTCTCTCATTTTCTACCGCTTATCCGAACTACCTCTGGTCACGGGGAGCCTGTGCCTATCTCAGGCGTCATCGGGCATCAAGGCAGGATACACCCTGGACGGAGTGCCAACCCATCGCAGGGCACATACACACACTCTCATTCAGTCACACAACCACACACTACGGACAATTTTCCAGAGATGCCAATCAACCTACCATGCATGTCTTTGGACTGGGGGAGGAAACCGGAGTACCCGGAGGAAACCCCCGAGGCACGGGGAGAACATGCAAACTTCACACACACAAGGCGGAGGAGGGAATCGAACCCCCAACCCTGGAGGTGTGAGGCGAATGTGCTAACCATTAAGCCACCGTGCCCCCTGGATTGTCCTGTTAGGGAAATATAATCAGTGACTGAGTGGTGTGGTATATGTACTGGGTGGTGTGGTATATATACTGGATGGTTGTGGTATATATACTGGATGGTGTGGTATATATAGTGTGTGGTGTGGTATATATACTGGATGGTGTGGTATATATAGTGTGTGGTGTGGTATATATACTGGATGGTGTGGTATATATACAGTAGTGTGTGGTGTGGTATATATACTGGATGGTGTGGTATATATAGTGTGTGGTGTGATATATATAATGGATGGTGTGGTATATATATGGGATGGTGTGGTATATATATGGGATGGTGTGGTATATATACTGGATCATGTGGTATATATACTGGATCGTGTGGTATATATACTGGATCATGTGGTATACATACTGGGTGGTGTGGTATATATACTGGCTCATGTGGTATATATATATATATATATGGGATGGTGTGATATATATACTGGATGGTGTGGTATACATACTGGATGGTGTGGTATATACTGGATCATGTGGTACATATACTGGATGGTGTGGTATATATACTGGATCATGTGGTATATATATACTGGATGTTGTGGTATATATACTGGATCATGTGGTATATATACTGGATGGTGTGGTATATATACTGGATGGTGTGGTATATATACTGGATCATGTGGTATACATACTGGGTGGTGTGGTATATACACTGGATCATGTGGTATATATACTGGATGGTGTGGTAAGCAGGAAAAATGGCCAAGCATAAGGCATGTCAGATACTACAGCAGACATTCAGAAATCTAGTGGATGCCTCGAATAGTCTGAGCTGTTTTGATTGCACTATATATTTATTTATTTATATTGTGTAGGTCCATCTTGTACCACCAAAACAGCTCTGAACTGTCACGGCACGGCAAGTGTGGGTGGTATGGTATATATACTGGGTGGTATGGTATATATACTGGATGGTGGGTATATATACTGGGTGGTATGGTATATACACTGGATGGTGGGTATATATACTGGGTGGTATGGTATATATACTGGATGGTGGGTATATACTGGGTGGTGGGTATATATACTGGGTGGTATGGTATATATACTGGGTGGTGGGTATATATACTGGATGGTGGGTATATATACTGGGTGGTGGGTATACTGTATATACTGGATGGTGGGTATATATACTGGGTGGTATGGTATATATACTGGATGGTGGGTATATATACTGGGTGGTGGGTATATATACTGGGTGGTGGGTATATATACTGGATGGTGGGTATATATACTGGGTGGTACAGTATGGTATATATACTGGAATGTGTGGCCTGTTATTCATCATTTTCCAAAACCAACACATCCTGAAGTGTTTTATTCCTTTATACCATGAAACTGTAAATAACTTCACCTATTCAACATAATTTTAATGAGTTACCAAAGGATTAGTTACAGGTAGACTGTAAATATTAGCTTACCAGACAGGATAATCACAGTAATAATTGGTAATCGCTGGAATAAGCATCCAAAGTCAATTACAAGGAAGTCGAAAGCAAGTGGAACACAAACATATATACTGTATATTTATATGAGTAAGCAGTGGAGAGTTAAAAGAGATTAATTAATAGCTCACATAAGTGTGTCTGGAAGTCCTGGCACTGGATCTAACAATCTATCAGTGACTACCAAAAAATTACATGTCTAATAACAAAACAGGGAAGACCCATTGGCGTAACGATCGTCTTATTATTATGTAAGTAATAATGGAGGGGCAAGACACATCTAATTGTCTATTTTGTCACATATACATTACAGCACAGTGAGCTTCTTTCTTCACATATCCCAACTTTGAAGGTTGGGGTCAGCGTGCAGGGTTAGCCATGATACAGCACCACTGGAGCAGAGAGATGGTTAAGGGCAGCTTGGCAGTGCTGGGGCTTGAATCCCGATCCTCCAATCAACAACCCAGAGCCTTAACCACTTGAGCCACCACTTCCCTTATGTTATCTTGTAATAATTAGGCCTTGAGAGATAACAAACCCTATCTCTCTAAAGATCGAACTCCTTTATTATGCTGATGGTTCAGACCATTTACAAATCATTCACACAAATTCCAGCATGAAATGACCAGCTGGGCCTGAAATCGCACCAGGGAGTGCATAACGCAAACTTGTTATCTAGAAAGAAAAATGCATCTACTTTTCATAAGCACAGTCCATAAGAACAATCACAAAATAATCACATTCTGCTCTCTATCTCTCTCCCTCTCTCTCTCTTTTCTCTATGGCATTTCCTGGAGAAGAGGCTGTCTGAGAGAAGAATAGATGGCATGCATTATAATGAACCGAGCCTGACATCGACTCATCCATCATCCAGCCTGGGAAAATTATAGCACTCCGGACGGCACGAGAGCCACTCACAGCCACTTCGCAATGGCACGGTGCTGGCTGAAAAACCCCACTCGCCATGCCCTCGCCAAAATAAACGCAATGAGAATGAAGAGGGGGGGTAAATAGTGGAGGAAGAGATGTGATGGCAAGATCACAGGTATTTACATTTGGTAGGTCCTTCACTATCCTACTGCTGACTGAGAATGGAAAAATGTTCATCATGAAACAACTACACAGCAAACAATCATAACAACAACGGCAAAAATGAAATGAAAGCGACTTTTAAACGATAGCGACAGGATAATAAGCTTAATAGGCTCATGATATGAATTTTGAGAATTTGCTTTTAAAAAAATCTATAGGAAATTTTAAAGAATCTTGTTTTTCACCTCCTTTACACGTTTTAAACAACAAGCATATATTCAAATACACCATGTGATACCATTTGATTGGTTATCTGCTATTCTGTTTATCTTTTAAAACAGCATCTTATCAATGCTAACAATTTTTATGTTTTAAAGAACATTGTCCATTACTTATATATATATAACTTTTAATGTCTGTTTGTTTTTGACAAACAGCCAATGCTAACAATTTCTGTTTTAATGAACAATGTTATGCTTTAATCCTTCAAGAGTTATTAATACTTTCAGGCTGTGGAACGTCAGCGAAACAAGTTTGAATTCTGAAAAATTTCCTGCAAATCAAAAAAATCAAAAAAGCTTCTTTGATCTGAACATAAACGGTAAAACCACTAAAGTTAATATTCTCCTGTTGGAACTTAGAGCCCGTCTCCAAGTCAACACATCGCAGGGTGACCCATTGATGCTGCGGTATGCGGGGCAGAAAAGATCGCCCCGCATATCGCAGCATCAATCAGGACTTAAACGGGCTCTTAAATGATAACATTATAATTACTACAAGCAAAACACTGAGGAGTTTTCTCAGGGTTTTGCTTGTAGTAATTATAATGTTATCATTTAAGTCTAACTCAAACAGTCTTTATTAATCAAAAGTCTAAGTGTGGAGGTCACCCTGCGATGTGTTGACTTGGAGACGGGCTCTAAGTTCCAACACACCAAACTGCAGTTCTTGCTACATAAGGAATAAAACAGTGTTCAGCTACACTGATGTTGATTAATTTTCTAACCCTGAAGTGTTTAATCCTCTAATATCACAGCAATGTTCCATTCGCCATCCATTTATAGCTACGTTTAATGTAGCGGAATGTCTGCAAAACAAGTCTGAACAACTTGACACAAAAACCAAAAAAAAAACCAAAAAAAAAACGTTCTACTCTTATGCCTTTTTACAAATGCTTCAGCTACGCTCACTACCTAAGGATCTGAGCTTCCTCCAACAAAGATGACATAAATGTTGGGTAGTTATGTGCAATTTTCCTTATAGTTGTTCCGCTGTTGTTTTGAGCCAGACTTATGACTACTCCATGATTTTTATAGATGATGAGTTTCTGCATTATTCCTCATTTACGACCGAGCTCCTAATTAATTCCATGCATGTCTGTATTTTTTTTTTTTTTAAAGAATGCACGAACCATGCCAAGGTCCTTCAATGCTGCAGGAAGTCTGCTATGCCCAGTAGAGATCCCCTAATCTGTTGTTATTTCCAGCATATGGTGGCTGTTTAATTTTTTTGTACTTTCCAACATTCTTCATCAATACTACCAAATCTTTTTTTTTTTCTGCTCAGCACAATTTTAATTATATCAAGGAAAAAAAAACTTGTTTAACGCTTGAGTTGAATCGTTTGGCATCAGTTGCACTTTGCTGATTACAGTTTAGCGCTCATCTTTTACTAAGTTACCAGTAAGCGTATCTCAGTAGGCAAACGTCTTTCATTCAGGCCTCACACACTGCTGCTGGCATTCTGCTCCGTTTCTGCTGCCACATGCCTTGATGCATTTGCGTCGTGCCACTTCAACAGCAACAATATGTCAAACATTTGTCTCCTTCTGAAAATGCCTTTTTTTCTCACCATTTTGGCCAAATGAAAAGCATCAGTGAAGTCATTCATAGTTTGTTCTCATGACAGCCTGTCGAAGCCACATGGATGTTGCTTTTCTCAAAGAATAGAGAAACCAATGTTTATCTAATATGACGGATTTGTCTTTACAAGCTTGACAAGAACGATCCTAGTAAATGTATGTATTTTTTCCCCAAACATGACGATCTGGCTGGGGGCACGGTGGCTTAGTGGTTAGCACGTTCGCCTCACACCTCCACGGTCGGGGTTCGATTCCCACCTCCACCTTGTGTGTGTGGAGTTTGCATGTGCTCCCCGTGCCTCGGGGGTTTCCTCCGGGTACTCCGGTTTCCTCCCCGGTCCAAAGACATGCATGGTAGGTTGATTGGCATCTCTGGAAAAATTGTCCCTAGTGTGTGATTGCGTGACTGAATGAGAGTGTGTGTGTGTGCCCTGCGATGGGTTGGCACTCCGTCCAGGGTGTATCCTGCCTTGATGCCCGATGACGCCTGAGATAGGCACAGGCTCCCCGTGACCCGAGGTAGTTCGGATAAGCGGTAGAAAATGAATGAATGACAATCTGGCCATAACTCTCATTCTCAAGGTACCTTTCCACAGTTCTCTACAGACATTGTGACATTTATCTACAGAACTAAAGCTTATCAAAGTTGGGAAGTCCTCAGTAACTGGACTTTACTAGTATATTACTATTAATTGTACTCCTACTTAATTACACTTTAATGTAAATTCTGTAAAAGGTAATGTTTTAGGCTTAAATCACAGGAAAGTCTTGAACATGAAGACTTTCATTTCGTTTTCTTTTTAAATTATCTTCAAAAGAAACGTTTACCTTTATGAACCTAGCAGACACTTTAATCTAAAACCACTTGCAAACAAGAAAATACAAGCTATTTATTTATACAAGATATTTTATTTATTTATTTCATTTAGAAGAGTGGAAAAAGTTAGGGGTTAGTTAAGTGTTCGTGAACGAGGTGGGTCCTTATGTCTTTTTTTATATCTATTATATCTAGGAATTATATCTATCTATATCGAATGTAAACCATCTCGCAGATTATTTCTACTATATATTATACTATTTCTAATCCACGAGAATGTAGTGTATGTATAAGCTTTTTTCCCCCTTCTGCAGAAAATGATTTAAAACCTTGTTAAACATTAATACAACAGTGAACGTGCAGCAAACCTCTCCCATGTTCCAGTAAATCTTTTTTTTTTTTTTTTTTTTTTTTTTACATTATCAGACATAAAAATCAATTTGAACTTGTAGTGCATTTGTAAGGGCAGCGCAGTGCCACCCATTAGGCAGAGCGACTGGTCTGAGCCAGAAATTGACCCCAATAAATTAACCTCCTTAAGTTACTGGCTTCAAGATAACCTTTTCTTCTTCCCTACTGACCGCAGAATCGGGCTAAATATGAGAGGTGCAAATGCAAGACTTCTGCCCTCAGTGCCTGAATAACCACAAAGGTTGCAGTGCTGTTTATTCATCGATTTATTCATCTTCAGTAACAACTTTATCCTCATCAGGGTCAACATTAAATAAGTTATTTAACATTTCCCTCCCGGAAACCGAAGCGTATGTGAGATTACCACAAAACCAGAACCTTAATAGATTTGCTTGTAATGAGAAAAAGAAACCTGAAAACTGGTTTACTTCGTAACGGAAGCCTAGGGGCAGCTGTTGAATTCAGAGAAAGAAAATAGATTTTTTTTTTCTGAATTCTTCAGTCTTGACTTAGCGCTGTATTTTCAGATAGAAGAATTTCTGATAAAGTGTAAACATCTGGAATGATTCTATTATTGACAGGCGCCTACGGTGAAAAGTTCAGATTTCGTAAGACTTTGTCTTGTCTGTCTCATCCAAACACCTCTGCTGTCAGAGTGCAACGTGATGTGTTTGAATTTGTGTTATGTAGTCTTACATCTCAAGGTCTGATTGACAGTTCAACAACCGCCCATGGACTTCCATTTTATTTTATCCCATCTCGAGAACACAGGATTGATTTTACAGGAAAAAAAAAACAAAAACAAAAAAAAAAAACACACATGCTGAGATTCTGGCTCGTGGCAACCGCACATACACGACCCATGTGCTAAAGGAAGATTAGATAAAGAAAGGGTATTTTATTCCTAAGGGCAAAATATCTTTTTTATTATTAGGGAAGGTAAAATAAATTATTCCTGTGAAACAAAAACATTTATAGAGAAGTTTACGTCGGACTGCATCAGGGCAAGTGTAAATCCACCTTGGCCATGTTTAAAGCAGGAGTGAGAAGGGACCCCTCCTTGCCCACTTGTGGACTTCAATACAAGGCTCAAATCAAAGTGGCTCTGTGGCCATTGAAGTGAAAGATGAACAATGTGGCCATTCTCCCAGCCTGGCTGAACAGGCCCATCTATCACCGGGCTCTGCAGATTAATTCAATTCATCAGCTCTTTGTCTCCTCAGGCCTCCTAATGCGACGTGATATTGCTCAAGGGAGCCTCATAATAAATGTTTGGATGCAGCCGGAGCCCGACACTCGTGCGGGCGAATTAAAACATTACTCTCTCTCCCCCGCGCTCTCTCCCCACCGACCTGCCTGTCGCAGCAGCATTCCCATTATTCTAATGAGGCCACGGAGGCAACCCTAAGGCGAGGCAGGGTGGAGGGGTGGAAGACTACAGAGCATAGGAAAGGAATGTTATGGTGAAAAATTAAAAAAAAAAAAAAAGTTTGAGTTTTTGATCTGATTTATTAGAAAACCAAAATCTTGCATTTATTTATCTTGAATACAAGTACATGCTTCCTGCAGCTGGAACAAAGTTTAAAGAGCCTGAACTGGATTCTCTAATTACACTGCAAGGGCTAGTTTAAATATGCATTTACACGGTTGGGTGTATTTGTAAAAAAAAAGTGTCTTTTTTGGCAACCTGGCACTAGTGTGTGAGATTAAAATAAATGAAATGAAAGAAAATGTCTGCTAAAATGCAGCTAAATCATCAACCTGCATGTTCACAATGAACTACAGGAAAATTGGATGACTACTTGATAGGATTTTTCACTTCTAAATTTCTCCAGTGCATTGCGCTTTGTCTTTCCTCTTGCACACACACACACTTCTGTTGAGAAATTCAGTCGTGATCGTCCCCAGAGAATGGAGGGCTGCCAGCTCATGTTTATGCTGGCTGCCTGAACGGTTCCTGCAGGTTCTTAGCCAGACAGAAGCGTGATTGAGATCGACAGTGCTGGTGGAGCCCCCATGTGGAATCAAAGCAGCACAGACAGCCTATGGTATTCAAGAGCCTCATATTCCAGCTGCTGTAAACATGGGCTGCCCTGACATTATGCTGCTGTTAATAATTGATTAGGCTTTTTATCTGGCTTGGTGGCTGAATCATAAGCAATAGGGATAACCTTACACCCTCCTTCAAACTGGCATCACATCACTTTAAAAACAAAATCACCAAAGGCAATTTTTCAATCTTTAAACCAAAAAAGGTTAATATTTATTCAGAAGTTCTCGGCTTGGTCGGTATCCCAACCTTCCACCTCTCCAAAAACACAGGTAGTAGCTCGTCGCAACGGCTGCAGCCATCAAGATCAGAATCAGGCAAACAGCAAGTGCCACGAGCCACACAGGAACACCTCCCAATCCTACACAAACAGAAACGTTATTCACACAGCATGTTCTTTTACCAAATGTTCACTTAACATACACAGACCGTGCTCACAAAGCCCAAGAACCTGGTGTATGTATATATATATATCCCTTAAGAAAAAGGTCATACAAGAAGCCATCACCATTGGGGAAGATAACTGAACTAGAAACATTGAGCCCCATCGCCAACACCTCTTATCCTAAAGACAGCACACCAACACCACTGTTCCGTCAGTGAGCCTAAAGATACACAACCCCAACTACCAACACCTCCGATTCTAAAGACACAAATTCCAAATCACTATCATTATATACACACACACACACACACAAATATTCACTTAAAATATACAGACCTTGTTCTGCTGTCCAGAATGTGTACTTATCCGAAGCACCAGGTCGTGACTCAACCATTGTAAAAGGCCCAAGAACCTGCCGTGTGTATGTCCCTTGAGGAAAAAACAAAACAAGACGGAATCTACTGGAGAAGCTGAAAACTGAACTAGAAACTTGAAGCCCCATCAACACCACCGGTCCTAAAGATTATTGGACCCAATCACCAATGAGCATAAAAGTTACAGTACCAGATTCAAAGTTGTTCCAATGCATGCAAGTAAGAGATTCACAGCAGCTACAGATATAACTTTGGGCTGGATCATCAAGAAGCTCCCACCTAGAACATCAAGGTCCATTTGTCTTCAACAGGATATACTGTTTAATGTTAAAAAATAGTTCCATTTGGCACACCAGTGTTTTTGATCCATTCCACCGGGGTTTATAAACTATATACAGCAGAACAAGTACAACTGAGTGCTTAGATCCCAAGTATCCAATGAGGATTTGTGAAAACCCTTGTTCCTAAAAGGTTCTTGATTTTGCTCAAGCAGAACATGTTTAGAAGTCTGGATCTATTGACCATCCAAAGAACCCTCATTGGCACCAAAATCATGGTCACATTATTGACACTGGCACCACAGCGGGTTCTAAGGCTTGTCCTGTAGGCTTGTGCCATGAAATATGATATGAAAATGCTTTTCTATAAGAATAATCAGCTGTAATGTAGATTACCTGCTTTGGTCATGCAAGTATTGGCAGGATTTCTCATAAACACTAAAGTGCTGAAGATCCCCTGTGGTCATGTCACAATGAAGGAAAACCTGAAAAGTCATTTTTTAGCATGTTAAAAAGCCAAAAATCTCAAAACCAACTTATACTTAAACCTCTTTATATTTAGATATCAAGACCATCCTTAGATATATAGACCATCCTCACTTGTTCTCCCAAGGCAAATCTAAAGGCTTGAATATAAAGGCGAATTTCGGAGGGTTCCCGTCTGGGCAAGAACGTCGCGTTTCCTTCTTTACTTTCTGTAAGACACCTTTTAAATAACACCAGTTAATACATTTTATTCACTCAAGTGTCAATTAAAAAGTAGACATTAATTTCCCTCCACAAACTGGACAAAATGTTTACCCAGCATCAGAAATAAGCACATGTAGCTGGCTGTACTGAGAGAGATCTGGAGTGTTTGCTAGCATGCAGCGCTGCAGGAAAATCTGTACAGCTGTGAGTTCCTGCTGTTTCACTTTGGCCCGGATGTGAATCTTCGTGCCAATTGTGAACACGGTGGATGGTGCAGGGCCATTAAAATCACCTACAGAACAAAAACATGGCATGTACATCACCTTAACACTACAGAACTTCTAAAACATTTAACAAGAGATAGTAGCCCTGAACCATGGGTAACTAATAGGGGTGTTTGAATATAGGTTTTAAGAATCCACTCAGTGTTGTCTTTCAGATTCAAATCATAATTCATCAGAGATGTGTGTACAAAACATGGATGCTAAGCTAGTCAGCTCAACAAGCTAATGCTAGTGATAAACAAAAAAAAACAACAGTTATTGTCATGCTTGTAAGTTTGGTGACTAGGATACAATAGTGCAAGTCACAAAATATAACGCAAAAATAAACAAACAAAACAAGGAAATCTCACTTGCACTGTGACTAATGCAATTTGGTTTATTAGTAGCTAGCCTTCAAGATGTAAAGCATTTCCAAATAGCACATCATGAGGTCCTCTGTCTATTTTATTAATCAATCAGAAATGTGTAATATTTTAGATTGCATTTACATGCTATGGGGAACTTTTTCAGCCAAATTAGCATAACCAATTTCTACAACTTCATTCATAGAAAATTCAACACTCTCTGCATGACACATTACAAGTTAACTTAAGATCTCTCACTTACTGTTCATCAGCGCCAGAGTGAAGACACGGTCATTGTTCACGTTGTCCATATCCAGATCAGTGCTATTGCTAGATCAATTCAATACCATTTACCAGAACAGTAAACCAACACACATCCATCCACTACATCATTTGATCAAAAAGATTCTTATTTTAAAAACGTACTACTTACAAGTCATAAACGCATTCTACCAGCTCAGTAATGGGAGAAAGTCCAGCATCCAGGCTATAAGTCAGCACGTTGGTGTAGGTCACTTTGCCCTCACTCACCTGAAAGAAGCCTGTTATAATCAGACAATCTGTAACAATGACAGATACAAGACATTCTTTATAGCTGATTACAGAGATACACCACCCTGAGCGTGATGTGCAGTGAGACTGATGCTAATTTGTTAGTTGGCATGTTATGGGCTACCAATCGGAAGGTTGCGAGTTCGATCCCAGGTCCACCAAGATGCCAATGTTGGGCCCCTGAGCAAGGCCCTTAACCCTCAATTGCTCAGTTGTATAAATATGAAATAATGTAAGTCGCCCTGCATAAGGGCGTCTGCCAAATGCTGTGAATGTAATGTTATTCATATGAGCAACATGAAAAGTGAGGCTTCACTGCCTGTACAGCATGAGCGGAACAGGAAAGGACTAATAAACGTTTTGCTGTTTTTAGTTCAAATCTTATCAGCAAAGGCCTCATGTGGGAGAAGCTTTTAATCCCAATCAAGCAGGAGACGCACCTGATTTCACCAGTTAAACTTACATTTACACCATGCATTAGACCCAGGTGTAGCTTCTGTTTGAATGGAATGAAACGCTGCACCCATGTCAGGTACAGAAGAAGTAACGGCCACCATAAATCCCATCATGCTGGGCATTGTGGGTAACCATGTACAAGTGAAAATGGATCAATAGGTGAATTAAAAGAAGGCACAATTTTTTTAGAGGTTAAATCTTGGATGCAACTCTTTTTGGAAGCCATAAGTAACTAATCTTCAACTAGTTTTTAAACCAACTTCTCTTCATGATTGCATGAAATGCATTGCAAGAAGACAGATTTTCAGAAAACCAGGTTGCTGGACCTGACTGAAGTTGATACAGCTATACATTTCAAACGACCTGGATGTCTGAAAAACTCTAGACGTTACACACATACAGAACAAACCCGTTACCAGTCGTTTAAAGCCACAGTCATGAAGCCAGACGGAGAACAGCAGCATATCGTGTTCCATAGATATACTCGAGGGTGGACAACTTCCCAGATGAGCTTTCGAAAGATCCAGCTTTTGGGCCCAGTTTAACTCCGGCCTCCACTGTATAGTGACTGCTGCATTAGCTGAACAGTCGATCACTAGATTTATGACCAGAAGGTCACAGATAAGTCAAATGCATCAAACCATAATTAAGTGGAAATAGACAAACCATGAGGAAAATATTGAAAGCTGCTTTTTTTTGGAAATAATTTTGGAATAAGTTTTAAATATACAGTAAGTCAAGTTTCCACCATTTCTCCTTAAGCAAAAAGGATATATAATTTTACCTTTCTGCCCAAACGTAGAGGCAAGAAAAAGCCAAAACAGCAAAACCTGAGTTAAAATCATCTTCCTGCCAACCAGTAACATCAAAACAGTGGACTAGGAACTTAATTACTTTAATCATTGTCAGCACTTAAGACCAGCATGTAGGCGGGGCTGTTTCAGCCATCCAATCACATTCTCAGGACTGACTGTCAATTATCTTCTCTGACTAACCAGGTGGAATCAGGTGAAGGTTGGGAAACACAGAAAGACTTATTCGAGACATACTTGAGTGGCGATTAAGAAAATATCTTAAAGCTTAAATTATTATGCCAAATATAAATGCTCTGAAATGAATCATGGGTATTGACAAATTGACAAATCACTGAAATAGGATCAGGTGATTATAAAAGGCTCAGCAAAAAGGACACGTGAATTAAGAAAATGTCCACCATTACTGTATGTCTGGAAGTCTTAAGGATGCTACAAAAATACAAACCATGAGAATTATAATGGTGGCAAATTACATTAAAGATTGTATCTATATGTGTCTCTATATACCACACGCAGATAGATAGATAGATAGATAGATATGTTAGTGACGAATCTGTTTAATATAAACGCAATGGTGTTTATTTTTTTTTTTACATTTCAACATAAACCTTTTCTTTTTTTTTTAAACAGTACAATTGTACAGACAATTGTTTGGGTCACACTTTGTCCTGCCAGCCATTAAACATCAGGTTCCATCAAGACTCAAGTAAGGCTTGTTCCTTTATACTACACTTTATTACAGACTTTGTTGCAGCATTTTATTTTTTATTTTTATTACATATTAAACATCTAGATATTTTTTTAAATAAATGCCTCACACCAGAGTTCTTTAAAACAAATCCCCGAATGCCGTCACAGTACAGTTATAAATGAATTTAAAAAAATAAACCCTTCTCATTGTTTATCGTCACATTTCATCCTAATATGTCTGAAGCCCCATAACAAAACATTAAAACATAAAAATTTCCCTTTTAAAAATAAACACCAAGTAAACAGATAAACGTTCTTTTTCTTCTGTTTCCAGAGTAGTTCCAGATCCATGTGGACTCTGAATATGATACGCTGACTATTCAGATATAGAGAAAATAATACAGTTCACCTGCAGAATGAAAAAATAGTCACTAGTTCTGTTTCTTGTCATTTGACCTCTATGCTGGGATGAGTTTAAGAGTTAAAAGCTTTAAAATGCAGGTCAAATGTAGATATTTGCAGCTTATGGCTTCACGTCTTTTTGCATAGTTTGCTCTCAGCTTTCTCAATAACCTGCTCTGACAGCTATCGATGTAATGCACTGAGGTACAACAGAGCCAAATATTACACACAGATTGTGTCAGAAAATTAATAAACCGTTCATAGTAATGTTTTCTTTGACTTTGGCTAAGAATTTATCCGATTAATGATTTGCAAGACAAATACATAGAGTTGTCTCATGGAAAACGTTCAATGTAATTGAAGTGAAGTGACTCTCAGAATCCTGTGCAAGAGAATATACAGTAGTTGTTCATTTCCAGCTCAGTAATACAGCTACACATTTACAGTATGTGTGACATGTAACAAAATGTTATTGTGGTGTCTCGATACATAATAAAAATGTGTTTCTATGATTGATTCAGACTCTTAACAGTATAATGTGCCTTATAAAAACTGATTACATTACGATTGTAGTATCGAGAGCCTCGTATCAAACTACGGTACTGCTGCATCATTAGACACCGCTAGAAACTTTGAGGTTGTGCATCATGGTAAAGCAATTTGATGGAAATGAAAACTGCTGCTGTGCTCTGATGAGGTTTTACATGGACGTGTAGATCGGCTTCACTCGTGCTTTTCTCCTTCACCGTACACCTTTCTCAAGCTGGAGTCCAGGAGGAAGTCTACAGACCTTTATGAACACAAACACACACACACCATTTCAGAAATGTATTACAAAGCACAACAATGCCTAGCCTCAAATAATGGGACACTGTCCATGATACTGTTTCACTCACACACACACTCTCCTTAACACACACACACTCTCCTTAACACACACACACTCCCTCACACACACACACTCCCTCACACACACACACTCCCTCACACACACACACTCCCTCACACACACACACACACATACACACACACACACACTCCCTCACACACACACACACACACTCCCTCACACACACACACACACTCCCTCACACACACACATGCTCTTCCTCACGCACACACACATGCTCTCCCTCACGCACACACTCTACCCCACACACTTCCTCGCACACACACACACACACTCCCTCACACACACACTCCCTCACACACACACTCCCTCACACACACATACTCTCCCTCACGCACACACACATGCTCTCCCTCACGCACACACACATGCTCTCCCTCACGCGCACACACATGCTCTCCCTCACGCGCACACACATGCTCTCCCTCACGCGCACACACACATGCTCTCCCTCACACACACACGCTCTCCCTCACACACACACACACTCCCTCCACACACACCCTCCCCCTCTCCCTCACACACCTGTCTATGGGTTTGATAATGAAGGGGATGGTAGAAAGGCCGATGGCGGTGGTTGTCCACTTGCGCACAGGTAAAGGCCACCGTGTAGTTTTGCCCAGCAGGTAGAGTGAAGCAGCACACACACGGTTTATGGTGAAGCCGGGAATGGCCACGGACGCCAACGCCTGCCACACAAACGTGTCCACTACAGCAACAGCCACACGTGTAGTCTTCCCCGGGTGATCACCATGAGCCTTATCACAAAGCACACATTAAACTGAAGAATAAAATAACAAAATGTCTCTTTTTCTGTGTGGTTCAGGGTGTTGTGCTTTGAGACGCGTTTCTGCTCAACATAAATGTAAAGAGTACATCTAGACACAGATAATCCCTCCATAACATGTATGAAGGAATCTGACTAGTACCAAATCTGGGTATATTTTTGTTGCAATACAGTTCTTGATCTTTCCACAAATATATCCACACACTTACTGCAGCTGCCTTCTTGCCTTTATCCACTGCATCCGCTGATACGTATGCTGTTGCGACTGCGTAACTCGCCCACACCATGCTGACGGGCACGAGGGCACGAAATGCCTCGCCCACCTCGTTGGCATATCCTAAAGGAGCACAAGAGTGAGACATAACCTCAATAAACTGAGACCTCAAAGCTACAATGAAACCCTCAGGTTACTGCGCCCATCCCCCCCTGTTGGTTTCCTCTGGGTTATCCTGTTTCCTCCTAACTCTCAAAAGCATACCTGTAGGCAGACTGGCTATGCTAAAATGCCTCTGGTGTGTATTCCTGCCTCACACACACTGTTCTTGGGTCAGGCTCTGGATCCATCATGACCCTGAGCAGGATAAAGCAGTTACTCAAGATGGATTAAAGAATGAATAAATGAATGAATGAATAAAGAGAAAAGCAAAAAACAGATATACATCCTAATTTGTTTAAATCCTAATCCTAATACATCCTAATTTTTTTGCAAAATCCAGTGTTAGATTTCTAAAATTCCTAAAAATACCTTTGAAGTGAAGTGACATACGGCTAAGTACGGTGACCCATACTCAGAATTCATTCCATCCAAAGTACACACACACAGCAGTGAACACACACACACCGTGAACACACACCCAGAGCAGTGGGCAGCCATTTATGCTGTGGCGCCCGGGGAGCAGCTGGGGGGGTTCGGTGCCTTGCTTTGCCGGCCCGAGACTCGAACACACAACCTTAGGGTTAGGAGTCAAACTCTCTAACCATTAGGCCACGACTTCCCCCTTGAATAAAAGTCTTGATCAAATTAACAGTGAAATAGACATATCTGCTTAACGTAAAAGCACATATATTCTCTCTGCAAATATCAATGCTGTTGATGTCTACAACCTTCTCATGTCCTAACTGCAGCATCAGGATTCAGTCCCGTGTCAGAAATCACTTCCTTACTCACTTACGCACTAGGAGCGATGTATATAGGAAACTAATACAGTCTGGACAGGGTCACAGCATCAGTATCATTTTTTCTTTTTTTTGCCTTACGCATTAATACGACTGTGCTTTGGCCAACCCACTTTCACATAACAGCACAAAAGATACAGGTACACAAGAGGCTCGATATTTAGAACAGGGGAATGGAATTGTGTGAGAGAGGGAGAGTCTGAATCATTTTGCATGATGTAGACTTTAGTACCTAATTTAGCAGCACAGCAGATTCAAAGTCACCCTGACTAAATGTCAGTGTTCCTAAAAGCTCTGCTCACTGTACAGTATATTCAGCTGCTCTGTTATAACCGTTAAAAACTTAAAGCTAAAATCCACCCTGAAGGACTCACATGTGACCTTGATTAATTCTCTCACTCTCACTCATTTTCTACTGCTTATCCGAACTACCTCGGGTCACGGGGAGCCTGTGCCGATCTGTGATGATCTCAGGCGTCATCGGGCATCAAGGCAGGATACACCCTGGACGGAGTGCCAACCCATCGCAGGGCACACACACACACTCTCATTCACTCACACAATCACACACTAGGGACAATGTTCCAGAGATGCCAATCAACCTACCATGCATGTCTTTGGACCGGGGAGGAAACCGGAGTACCGAGAAACCCCCGAGGCACGGGGAGAACATGCAAACTCCACACACACAAGGCGGAGGTGGGAATCGAACCCCCAACCCTGGAGGTGTGAGGCGAACGTGCTAACCACTAAGCCACCGTGCCCCCACCTTGATTAATTCTGCAATAAAATGCAATTTAACTGTCACTTTAACTCTGGACTTGCACAGCACAGTGCCACTTTATACACTCTATACACACCATACTACACATAGGCACTTTAAGGACAATCATTAATAACCATACGCATTTATGTATATGTTTATGTATATGTATATACATTATTTTTTCACATATATTTTCATATTTTCTATATTTTTTATATAGTTTATACTTTTTATTTATCTCCTATTGGTTTTTTTGTTTGTTTTTTTTAAATCCCTAATTGCATTCCTTTTATGCTTAAATACCGGACAGATGCAAAAGGCATTTCACTGCGTATCGTACCCTTGTATGTATGTGTATGTGACAAATAAAATTTGATTTGAAATTTGATATGATTTGAAAATTCTGACTTTCACCTTGTTGTGCTACGTTAACCATAATACCGTTCGATTTCATCTCTATTTCAAGAGTGATGCAGCGGCGCTTTAGTACTTTACCCTGCCAAGCTCTGTCACATTTTCTATTAGCTTGACACTCAGCTCAAACAGGTCATGATGCCAACTCCATGTGGTCTTTGAGGACAACAATCTCCTCATCATTACAACATTTATCAGACTGTATATTTATAATCACACCCTCCGACGTCACCCATATGAGGATGAGGTTCCCCTTTGAGTCTGGTTCCTCTCAAGGTTTCTTCCTCTTCCATCTAAGGGAGTTTTTCCTCCCCGCAGTCACCTGAATCACCTCAGACTTGCTCATTGGGGATAAATACAAACACACTTAAATAGATCTAATATTAATCTTGATTTTTTGTATTATAATTATCTTTATAATAAGCTTTTTTTCTATGTTCTTTATATGTTCTGTGACGCTGAAAGCTTGAACGTGAACCAGGTTTATTTCTACAACTATTTCTATAAACAAGTTTTTTCTATTGCTTTTTATTGACTGACTTACTTACTTTTGTTGTGACGTCATACTGTTAGCTAGCTTTCTGGTAACAACGTTCTTTCGGTCAGATACGAGCTATTTTTTCACGTGAAAAAAAAAGTGTTTAGTTTAGTTTTAAATACTTATGGACACGAATTAAATCCTTTGAAAACGACACTAGGTTCTTAACTAAAAGTTTTGGCACCCTCGACCCGAAACACACTGACTGACTGACTGACTGACTGACCTTGACATTAAACACGTTTTATATAAAGATGTTGTAACCTTTCACTGGTTGTGTGACTGCCTGGATAATGTGCTATATTGTCATCCTTTATAAGCCTTAATATTCAGTCAGTATCAACCCTAACCTCATAGGTTACTAGCTTCATACAGCTGTTAGCCATATTCAGCTAGCATACATTCAGACTTTACTTTTATTACCTATACATGACATTTTAACTAAGAAATCCTAACCTAACTCACCCAAGAACCGAACCCATGTGTCCCGATAAATGTCGACTTTTTTACTCTCAGTCTCGGGTATCGGATCCATTGTTTCCGCTTTAGTACATTTCCATACAAAATGCTGGTATACTAAAGAATTACTATCCTGAGTAAAGACACAATGTATTGCTGCAGCGTCGCGTGCTAAAATTAAGGGACTATGTACAAATTACATACCAGGGTTTTTGGCGTCTTTAACTATTATGGAGTTGAGAGCTGCTACACTTGCATTCTAGATAGAATTGACTAATAAATAAACAATTCAGTCATCGTTAGACACATTAATAATAAGTAAATTAACGTCAATATTTTTTTAAAAGCAGGAATGCGAACTTTTAACTTTCTAATTTAGAATAAAACAACATGACGGTTTTACACGTAACTGCCCATATGTTTTAGTCTGTCTATTAAATATAAATGTTCATTATTGCGAGATGACTTTCATACGATATATTATAAATCGATTTATTTTTTTCGTTTTTTTTTATCAGACTATTTTTGAATCGTCCCTTAGTAGTGATGACGTAATATTACCCGGAAAATTGAGATTGATCTAAGAGAGAACTTTTCACTAGGATTTACTGAAATTAATTATAATTATGTGTTATGAAATGATTGTCCATACGCATTTGATGGTGTGGAATAATAATTGGATTGATCTGCATCTGTTATTTAATATAATTTTAAACAATCTAAGTGTAGTAAATGTAGAGATTTAGTTGTGTTGGGACACATGAGTATAGATAGAGAAGGAGATAACATGCAAGCATCATCATCATCATCATCATCATCATCATCATCATTATAATAATCCAAACTTACAGTACAATAAATACAGAATACTTAGGGAAAATTAAATACAAATACGAATATGTAGGGAAAGAGATAATACTAAAATTCTCATTTGGGATTGACTTCTATATTATAATACTACGATATTCTAACTGTAATTTTATGTTAATGTATTTGCAGATAAATATTTCATTGCTAAATAAAGGGAGAGAGAGTGTGTGTGTGTGTGTGTGTGTGAGGAGAGGGAGTGTGTGTGTGTTTGTGAGGGAGTGTGTGTGTGTGTGTGTATGTGTGTGTGTGTGTGAGGGAGTGTGTGTGTGTGTGTTTGCATGTGGGAGCGTGTATTTTTCTCTCTTATTTATCTATTTATTTATTTATTTATTTTTATTCGACTGCATACGCGCTTTTCTTTAAATAAATTATTTATCAGTTAATAAACTTAAAGTTCAGAGACCAGTAGAATGGCAGGACAGTTCAGTGTGCGATTTGATTGATTATCCAGCGCCCCAATAGGAATGCGCCATGTAATGACCTCAGCCAATAGGAAGCGTTCAGAGGATTGTACTAGAAATACGATGGCCGCCGCCTTACGTTAGTGCTGAAAACACATAGAAGGGGAGTGAATGTGTGCGAAAATGGCTACAATTATGCTTGCGCTTTGTGTGATATCTATTGCTTCTTTAAGATCTTGCTTGTCAGATGATGGCCATGAAATGGAGGAGTTTCTAAAGAGAGAATATTCGTTGTCGAAACCATATCAAGGTAGGAACCAGTGTCCTGTTCATGCAATGCGTCCAAATCACACCATAGAATTATTATTATACCTATACATCTTATAGATGGCACATTGAGAGCTATGCATATTTTTGGTGTTAAATAAAAATGACATGTATGAAAAATTACCCGAATAGAGCATGACTCTATCCAGAAACACTCATATAATAGGCACGTGCACTGTTTTATTCATTTCTATAAACATTATTATTTATTATTATTATTATTTATTTATTTTTTTTTCAAAACTAACATGCACCCATGTTGCGATGGGTTCATGAGAATCTAGATTTATAAGTTTTATAACAACATTCGAAGATTTGAATTGACAAGTTGATATCTCTGAGGGTGTCTGACTCAGGAATCGGTTCTTCCGGCTCTTCCCACTGGGAGCTGATGGGTGATGCCATGGTAACCACTGATCAGGTGCGCCTCACTCCAGATATGCAGAGCAAGCAGGGGGCAGTGTGGAGCCGCATTGTAAGTAACACATTTCCCATCCATTAAAGGAAAGATCCAGACTGTACTGTGTGTGTGTGTGTGTGTGTGTGTGTGTGTGTGTGTGTGTGTGTGTGTGTATATATATAGATGTGTGTGTATATATATATATATAGATGTGATCATCGTTTGTGCAAAAGATTTTATAACAGCTGATAACAGCACAGATGAGGATTCATCTCTATCTAAAGTGTCTGATGTAGCATTGCTTTTATTCTTAACACTACATTCCCTTCAGCGAGTGACACCAACAGGTACTGCTACTACTGCATGCAGGTACTACTAGCAGTTACTGCTGTATGTATGTGTGTGTGTGTGTGTGTGTGGGTAGCCGTGTCACTTGAAAGACTGGGAACTGCAGGTGCACTTTAAAATCCACGGTCATGGGAAGAAGAACCTGAACGGAGACGGTCTGGCAGTGTGGTACACAAAAGAACGCATACAGAAAGGTAAAGCACCGACACCTATGATGATGCACAGAATTCAGTATCTAAATCATAGCAGCATTTCTCACTGATATCGTTACAGGTCCAGTGTTTGGAAATAAAGATTTCTTCACAGGGTTAGGTGTGTTTGTAGATACTTACCCTAATGAGGAAAAACATATAGAGGTAAGATTCTTGGTAAGATTAGTATTATCTTATTTTATAGAAATAAGAGTTTTAAAAGATTTTTCTATGTAATGGTGACTTCTGTGTCTTTTGCATTTAGGCCCAGAAGAAACGGTACACCCCTCGCACACAGGTATGCCTCTCTGATATACAACCAAGTTTGGCTTAAGTTCCATTTGCTTTGTTTTGCTGTTAATCCAGACTCAAATATAATCGACGTTAAAGCTGATATTTTAAATACACATATTTCTTGCACACTAACTGAAAGGAGAGTAACTGATTCCTTCCTCTGCTGTGTGAAAGGAGGTTTCGTGTTTTCCCAGTGCTCAGGGAAAACTCAGGAGCTCTGGTTTCCTCCCCCAGTCCAAAGGCATGCATTGTAGTCTGATTGGCATCCTTAAATTGTCTGTAGTGTGTTTGTGTGTGTGTGTGTTTGTGTGTTTGTGTGTGTTTGTGTGTGTGTGTGTGTGTGTGTGTGTGCCCTACCATGGGTTGGTACCCTGACCAGGGCACCCACTTGGATAGGCTCCAAGTTCCTGAAAACTTTGTGTAGGATATATGGTATGAAGATTGATGGATGGATGGATGGATGGTTGGTTGGTTGGTTGGTTGGTTGGTCAGAGTCCTCAATCCCACTACAGTTTTCATGTGTAGCCACTCATGGGGCATAATAGAAAAATCTATTACAGTATAAGCAAGCAGCTGCATAAAGAAGTCCTTACCTTTGTGCGTTACAGAGGATCTTCCCGTACATTTTAGCGATGGTGGGGAACGGCACCATCGGATACGATCATGAGCGTGACGGCAGACCCACTGAGCTGGGTGGCTGTAACGCCATGGTGCGCAACCTCAAACACGACACCTTCCTCTTCATTAGATACGTCCGCCGCAGACTTACGGTGAGAAGCTACAGGACAGGTGTCTCAGAGAACATGATAGTCTGTTGACTTTGCAGCATTTCCAGCAGCTGGATTAAAAAAAGAACTTTGTCTGCTACTGTTTCTGTACAGGTTATGATTGACATTGATGGTCAGCATGAATGGAGGGACTGTCTGGACATCCCGGGTGTGCGACTTCCTCAGGGCTACTACTTCGGTGCTACGGCCATCACCGGAGACCTCTCGGGTAAAATATTCTTACAGTGTGTAAACAAATGTAAATCAAATCAGGATTGATTTTTTTCAGTGATTTGCAGACATCATACGACACTGAACAGCAAAACCATTATCTTGCTGTTATGTTGCTGGATAAGAATTAAAGGATGAATTTGAATGTTATCCATATTTAAAAAGCATTGACTTTCCAGCATTTGACTCCCTTATCCAGAGTGACTTACATTGTATCTCATTTTATAAAACTGAGGGTCTTGCTTAGGGGCCCAGCAGTGGTAGCTTGGTGGACCTGGGAGTCAAACTCATGACCTTCCTCACGATCATCTTAAACATTACTGCTCATTATTAGTGACACGCAGAACTGCTGATGGTCCAGAAGCAGGATCCGGTGCTCTCATTGCTATGGCCAGGGTTCGAGTCCCAGGCAGAGAACCAACTCTCTCTCTATCTCTCTCTCTTATTTTTAAAGACAACCACGATCTCATCTCTCTGAAGCTCTACCAGCTGACGGTACTCCGGAGTAAGCTAGACGAAGACGATGAGGAAGAGGTCACTGTTCCAAGCGTGGACAATATGGAGCTAATAAGGAGTAAGGCGGAATTGTATTGATCACAACTTAGAGAGTCGTTGAGCAGGTGACAATAGTGACAATTTTCAGAAGTAGCGAGTAACATAGCGGGATACGAACAGGTTTATCCCTAAATCGTTCACACAAGCTTTTTTGGTAAGAAGTGAGATATTCGTAAGAATCCAGCTCGGATTTGTATAAAAACTTTTTTTTTGACTCCAAGTCAAATAAACAATGTGAAATATTGATATACAAATTAACTTGTAAAGATTAAGTAGTTATTAATGACTCAAAAGATAGCAATTATTTTTATCCAAAGAAATTTGGATAAAACTTCCTAGTCAGTTAGCATTCGTCAGGATTGTTACAACCAAAAACCTTAATTATCCTTCCCTGACACCCCCCATTTGTAATGCAGCTTTAAAGCTTTGTCCCTTTTTTTTCAAAAAAATTCACTGAATTAGTTAAATTGGAAGTTCTTCTTTTAAGCTCCTACCACTGAAGACATATGTAATGACTTTCCCTGATGGCTGCACTTATGTTCGACACTGAATCAATTTGGCTGAAGGTGTAACACGTCTCAGCGCAAATCTGTGAAAACTCTGTGGTGATTTTAAAGAATTGCAAGTGCCTCTGAATATTGAGTTTGTTTGATAGTGAGCTGATTTCTGTGATCGGAAAATCGCAAAATCCTGGAGGGACTGAATTAGGACATAATAAAAGGTGCCCTTAAAAAGAAGGGAAGGTTTAGTGTGTGTGTGTGTGTGTGTGTGTGTGTAGCTGCAGTGGCTGTGCTGCATTATTACATGGTTCAGTTTTAGTCATTGTGCCTTTTTTAATAGTGTTTTTTATGCAGCTGTGTTGTGAATGCTTTGGATTATCAGATTAACAGAATTATCATTATCAGAATTCAAAGACTTTTTTTTTTTTTAAAGAAAATAAAATAATTTCACAGTTCTAGTAAAAAAAAAGGTTTATAAATAAGGCCTATGGGGTTTATGTTAAAACTAAATGAACACATTTGGTTTTCAGATGATCTGCTCCATAAAATTCCAAGCAAAACTTCTTTCTTTCTCTCACAGCCTACCAGGAAGGTGAAGCAATCAGCAGCATTGGCATCTTCTTCACCGTGCTCTTCTCCATGCTGGGCCTCTTTCTTCTCATCGTCGTCGGTCTTGTGGTTTACAGCCACTGGACCGAGAGTCGACGCAAGCGTTTCTACTGAGCGATCCGAAGGCTGAAACTGTGACTAGAACATGCAAATTGGGCTCAACGGGTTCACTGGCACCAAAACACTGCCAGCATCAGTGTGCACCAAGCGAAGGGGTTTGATTCTGTACACAGGAAAGGCAGGACGAAAGACTCGAGCTTGAGAATGACATTTTAAACGGGTTTTAAACAGGAAGAGTGCAGCGATGTAGGGAACAGGATTCAACCCCATACCAGCAGGGCCTTATCTGTTCAAAAGTGTTTGTCATTTGTGATAAATGCATTTTAAATAGCATGTAAATAGAAAACTGCCTTTGACTGTGTCTTTTTCACTACAAGTCTCCACTTCCAGTATTTATGAAACTGTTATTCTGTTGATGTTTTGCATTATATGCCATGCTAAGAGGGAATATATTTACATTTACTGCATTTGGCAGACGGCTTTATCCAGAGCAACATACACACATACATACACATATATGTATATATATTTGTATTTATATATATGTATTTATATAGTGTATGTGTGTATATATATTATATTATAATATATTATATTATATTTTTTATATATATTTTTTATAATATATTTTTTATATATATATATATATATATATATATATATATATATATATATATATATATATATATATATAAACAACAAACAACAAACAAACACTGGTTCACTAGGTTACAGACTTAGGATACTAACAACCTAATTGTCTCAGCTGTTCAGACATCTAGGGGAAGTTCTTTCCACCATTTTGGTACTAGAACAGAAAAGAGTTGCAGTATGGTGGGACCAGTCGAGCAGTGCTGGTAGAACATGATACTGACGACAGGAATTTGCCGTGTTAGCCGATATTAATTCAATTCATATGTTGTGACCATGATGCTGGTATTTTAGTAAATAAATACCGTGTAATTTGACCACCAGGGAGTGCTATGACATTCAAATACCTGAAATAGTTTGGTTGGTTGCTTGGTTTTTTTTTTTTTTTATTCCCCCATCTGTGGTTTTATATTATTCTTTATCCAGTTCTTACAAATACTGACAGGTGGATAATTCTATAAGCTCAAGTATTAAAGTTCACCTATGGTACTGAAAAAATGTTTGCATCTGACAAAACTTTGCATCATGAAATGATTTTTGTTGTGATATATAGATCATCTGTGTGAACTTGCACCATGTTCCAGTTAGTTAAAAATAAATACTAAATAAAATTCCGACTGAAGAAATAAAATTATTAACGTTGAGTTTGTGAACTCTGCACCGACTGCACTATGAAAACCTCACACTAAGAAACCTGTCATTTATTTTATTTTCTAACAATATTTTACTTAAAATTGTTTAATTTTTTTTTTCTGTTCCAGTTTTAGCTGCCTAAATTATTTCCTTAAGAGAGAAGCCAAAAGAAAAATAAACCAATTGGACTTAAGAATATCAGACATTTTACACACGAATTGGACACAATATCAGACTAAAACCATCTAGTTTTACCAACAGGCTGCATTTCTGCTTAAAATTGTACTCAGAAATTGGAAGATGTCTCCAGAGTCAGCAAATAAAACACTTCCATGCTTTCATTGGAAAATAATCGCCTTTGATTGACTTTGTTTTAGTCAGTATGTATATTCGAGGAAATAAATGTGCCATTATGACTACAGGAACTACAAAATTTGTCCCCTAGGGGTCGCTATAAATTAAAAAAGAATGTTTTTTTCCCTATGGCATTTGATCAGTATTAATACTACAGCTTAAAATAAGTCAGTCAACAATACGGGTTGCAAAATAAATCTGCAAATCGATTGTGCTTGTTTGTGCTATCTTTCCTCTAATGCTGTACATAACATGAGTTTTGTCTCGGCTTGTCATCGTGCCAGGGGCAAAAAGGTCACTTGTGTCATTTTGGCGTCGTTACTGAATATGACTCGAGATCGTTTCAGTGTTTGTGCCAAGAGCTGTTGAGTTCCTGAGATCACATTCAACAGAAACACAATCTCACAAACAACTATACAACTAAACTACACACACACTTCCTTGCTACTGAAAATCGTTTCCAGAAAGTTCTTGTTCAAAGATTCTTCAGAAATGACAGAAGTGCTTTAAATGTTCAGACTTGCTGGAAGATCATCTTATCCTGGTTTGCAATGCTGCTAATTATATCGTGCTATACGATCGAGGCAGGCTTGACATTTTCAGCAAATAAACACATCAGCGAGGCAGTCGTGTGCAATATTTATTTTATTACAAAAATAAAATACAAAGAGTACACAGCCGACTTCTTGCTAACCCCGAGCGTTAGGATTTCCCACACTCCTCAGTGATTTTCAGATTTTTCCTCCCATTTCACCATCCTTTTTTATTTTTTGGCTTGATCTAAGTAACAAGCAACAGCAACAAAGAAAAGGAACAGTTCTGTGCTCTTAAACAACTGCTTCTTCTAAGTAACAAGTAAAATAAGTAACAAAGAACTTAAATGTGTACACGCTTTTTAACTGAACTGAATGATAGTATGGATTATGAAGCTAAAAATGTCAGTGGATGCGTGACAGAACTTCTGTCCTACTCATGACTGAAAGAAAAAAAAAAAAAAACCCTTCAATCATACAGCCTTCGAACAGGCTTATATGAGGACGCGGCTATATTACGGCGAGTCTACGCACTGTCCTGTGAGGCAGCGGTTCAGATTTCAGTCGCTGCAAACTGAATCAACAAAATTAGAAACCGGTTCCAACGACGGGATGTGCTCAGGGATCAACACAAAGCTGTGTATCGTGTGTAACGTAGCAGTAATGAATCAAAGTAAGTCGACAAGATGGAAGTGTACTGGACTGAATGAATCGAACAGGTCTGGACCAGAGGGGAGCGAGAGACAGGCTGCAAGCTGAGCTGTCTTAAGTCAGAGACTTTTTCGCTTGTTTAACCCTTTTTATTTTTAGATGACAAAAGACACTAAATGTACAAACGTGTGTGTACAAAACGACTGTAGTAGCAAATTATTTCTCATCTCAGAGTAGACGTGTACTGAGATGCAGTGCAATGTGGACTGAGAATAGTATTGCTTGTATTGACAAAACCACTGCAGAGCCTACCTACATTTCATTTTCGCGTGCATAGCCTATAGTTAGATACAGTACGAAGGTGTGAAGACACAAAAACAGAGAGAGAGAGAGCAAGAGAGAGAGAGAGAGAAAGAGAGAGAGAAGGGTGGGAATTTTTCCTTGGGAAAGCTTCATTATGAAGAACAAGGCACGGCGAGTGTAAACATCCCTACTGGATGTGTAATGGAAACTGAAACTGAGTTATGGCTAAATTCTTGGGAGAGAAAGAGAGCAAGAAAGAGACAGAGAAAGATAGCGAGAGAGGATCTGAAAACACAACCCAAACAGCCCTGAAATGCTGCAAGGCTTCCTCACTAAACCAGAAGGACTGAAGTGTTTTGTAGTCAGTGACTCCTTAAACATTGAACCTCACAGATCCCTGAACAGTCTGAAGATCAGAATAAGATTTTTGTTTTATTACAGGGACATAGAAAGCCTTCTCTTTCTAAATGGTCCATCAACAGGTTCTGACAATGTGTAACTAAAAAAATCAGACCTCATTTTGAGAATCACTGATCTAAACCTTTGGCCAAAACACCTGCAGCTCCGTCTCCAAGGTTCCTGTCGCCTCGTTTGTGCTGAGAGATACGAGAGAGAGCGAGAGAGAGAGAGAGAGAGAGAGAGAGAGAGAGAGAGAGAGAGAGAGAGAAAGAGAGAGGGAGAGAGAGAGAGGGAGAGAGATGTGATTCTCTCCATTACACACGTCTCCAGATTCATACATATTCCCACAGGTCGAGAGAGAGAGAGAGAGAGAGAGAGAGAGAGAGAGAGAGAGAGAGAGAGAGAGAGAGAGAGAGAGAGTGAGTGAGTGAGAGAGAGTGAAAGAGGGAGGAAGTGTGAGAGAGAGATCGAAATCATTGCACATCTCTAAGTACATACATTTATATATACACAAAACTGCAGAAACATGGCAGCCAATTAACCAACCACCACAACAGCGGCCTTAAAATGTACAATCGTTTTGTATGTAATAGACACATGAACCTTAATATAAACTAAATTACTTACTAGCCCTTTTTTTTTTTTAAGAAGAAAAAACAAAAAATACTGCCATACTATTTGGGCAAAATCTGCCCCACATTACATATGGAAGCTAAATGCTTCATTCCCTAAAATTAAAAAACAAAACAAAAACAAAAACCATATTAAATCTCATTCAGATGCTGCTACAGGTCACACTGCTACTCAGGAGACATGCAACTTTGCATCTACACAACCACATGCTTCAGCAAACCTCTCTCAAACCACCACAAACAGTCACACAAGGCCAATTCCACCAAGCAGAAAAGAAAAATTGAACTGTATTAAATATTTTTCTACCAGTTGCAGTCTGTCGATTATTTTTTTTACTTATTATCTCAAAGTTTTGACATTTTGGCCTAGCTCAAAAAACTTTATCTGATGTTTGGCTTATTACTGCAAGATCATACCTTAAACAATTGACTTCTCTGCAACTTTTAAATGACCAATTCAGAATTCTGGCTTATCTCGAAACTTCAGCATGTTGTGTCAAAATTCTGAAATTTCTGGCTTATGTGTTTCTTTCCTGACTTCCTGATCTTTTTGGAGGAAAGAACTGTGACTGGTTAATAGGAGACAGCCTCTAACCCATGATCCCATTTTCAAACACTGATCACTACAGTCCACTTACACAAGGGAAAAAAGTGATGGGGTTCACCAAATGTTACACATCAGTCCAGTGAGCTAGTCACCTACCTGCAAAGCTAGCTAAGTAGATTATCCGGTTTTCTGACCTACGCACTACACAAAGTAAACCCTACTCAAAAGACCTTTTTTTTTTTTTTGCACAGACCCATCATCACATCAAAATTCTGAGACCATCAAGTGACAATTTTAAGATAATTCCAACATCTGAGATTCAACCAGATGAAAAAAATAGTCAGACAATTAGATTTTATTCCTCATGCCATAAATTATTCCAGAAACATGGAACAATATCTACACTGTTGAAAGTAGATATAGCGCACCTTCACATTTCCTGTTTGAAATCACTTGAACAACAAAACAAATGTGGGGAAAAAACTATTCAATGATCAATTATCTACCACTTAGAGCCTCTAAACCTGCAGTGGGACATTCCAGAAATCATTCCAAAGCAGTCTTACTACTACTACTACTACTACTACTAATAATAATAATAATAACTGATTAACTGCTAAGTGTGGATTAAGGTCAATAAAAACGCAGCACCAACGGGTCATCTGCTTTATGCTCAGTATGTTCTGATTAGCATTAGTCACCTAGCAGAGCAGCTTCACGATGCGTCAAAATGTTTTCTGTACTTTATTCCGCACCAAGGTAACTGAATTTATTGTCTTCACAGATTATAAATACACACAAATTAGTCAAAAATGATGAGATTAAATGACAACAAGCTACTCAAAGGGACGATAAGAGCAAGTGCTAATAACAGTGAATCGAATGCGAGGACGGTGCGAGAGCTGAGCATCGTTACATATGCGCCAACATGTTTCACGTATTCCACAGGATTGTTGATGTCGAGTGCAAGAAGCGCACACACACAGGAATTCCCACATGACTGGAAACTATCAAGTGGTTCGCACTCAGTGGTAAAACTCGGTAGTTGTAAACCAGTAGGCGACTCGCTGCAGTGGCTGAGCTGCATTAGTGGGAGATTTAGAGAGTGTTGCCTTTTATGGAGTTTTCTAGGCGCGTCATGAATGTGCTTAGTAATTTCCAGCTGGCGCCAATAATCATACAGAACAGCTTTACAGAAACCTTTGTATGTCCGGTGCGATTCTTTTTAGTTGGGTTGGCTTATGAAAATAAACATCCTTATTTAAAGACGGATAAATGAGGCCTATCTTGCAGGCAGCCAGCCGAAAGCATGTACTCGAACACGGTGCAGTCATGCGGCATGATACAAAATAAAACATTGGTATATCCGTGCATATAACTCTGACTGAAGCCCTTAAGATATGAGTCAGAACAGCAGCATTGGCCAAGACTCTGCTTTCCTGCCAACACTTCGCTGAAACATTAGATTTCACACACTTAGTGTATGTGTGATTACCGTAGAAAAGACTTAACATGTTCTGTACTGAGAAGAGAACAAATCTAATTTACAATGGATGATGAACTGTGTGAATACACATCAGCGGTGCCAGCTGTGCTACAAAGGAACTCGCAGAATTTTACCAGGAAACGAAATAATATTGGTGAATAAGATGGCTAATTTTAGCTCTAGATGTGCCCCAAGCAACAGAGAACATTATGACAACAATTAGATACATCACTGTAAGTAGCATCTTCATTTTTAATAAACCAAAGAGACTTTAGCCCCACCCTCATACTCTATTGGCTCACAAGACCCCGGCTCATGAAATCATTAGTCAAAGATCATCCAGATGTGGAAGAAACTGCTACCAGAGATACATGCATCTTTCACGTCTTGTGTCAGTTCGAACGTTCTCCTTTTTATTGGATTTTCTGCCGTATGGATTTCATTCATTCATTCATTCATTGAAAAAGCAGAAAATAGTTTTGGGGTGTCGGCCATTTACAAAATCGTAAAATACTACGGCAAAGTTGGCACCTCTGCTGTAATTTGAAAAGAACCGAAATCCTGTTTACACAAAACTCACTTATAATAAAAGCCTAAGGGCAGCTGTTGAACTGCAAAATAAATGTTTATGCAAAGCTTATTTTTGCAAAACATTTTCATTAATCTTTCACTCTAAGGTGTCACTAACTGAAGCTTTAAATGTTCATAAAAATGTTTGTCAGTAGAACACACTCCAAACTACCCGTAGACTGCCAGTACAAGTCAGTTTTGGTATAAACAGGTTTTTGTTTTATTTTTCTACATATTGTTTGTTTTAATCTCTCTCTCACACTCACACACACACACACACACACACACACACACACACACACGATTAAAAAGGTTGAAAAATATGCTGGAGTTTTCCTTTAAAGCAAATAAGTCACTTTACAAAAAAATGGTATCAAAATTTCTTTTCTCAAGTGCAATTACAAAATCCGGGCCCATGTTAAAGGTTCATGCCGAAGAATAGTTATCATTCACGTCTGGTTTCTGAACACACAACGCATGCCGTTTCTCATCATGAAAAAGCGTCCTAGCTTTTAGAAGCTATTAAAACCTCCTTGGTACACGTTATGCACTGGTTTACATTTCTCTTTGTATGATTTTCTTTTGTAAATGAACTTTACAGGCATATGGTCCAAGGGAGCTAAAGGTGAAGCTGGCAGTGTCTCCTAAATAAACAGAAGCAGCAGTCAGAATGTTCTTCATCTTCATTGCTGGCTTCAAACCCAAACTTGGGGAGAAATGATCCCGGGTTAGGGTTAAAAACTAAAATTTCATTTGAAATGTGTTTTGTATATCATTCACAGCGGAGCTTCGAAAGAAGAAAATGAAAAAGTGATGTCTTTTTTCTTATCCCTCCGGACCAATCAAGTCACCAGGTAGAGTGTATTATTTATATATTTAAAAAAAAAAAAAAAAAAGCAACACGGAGGGCATAATGCTGGTGAAAAACGAGTCTGAGTGGAGATTTATGTTATTTAAAAAAAATCTGAATATTAAAAAATGACAATATAACTAACAATAACTTGTATTTTTGTGATTCACATTTTTGATGTGCAATGTGGCGTTCCTAATTTAACTGTAGCCGAATACAGTCACATCACATAAGTTCTTAAATGTTCTCTTAAATGTTACAGAGAAGCTAAAAAAAAAACCAAAAACTGTGAAAGCAGCCTAATTATAGAGACCTGGGTTTTTTGTCCCTTATTTCCATAAAAAGGTAAAAATCCTAACTCTTACTTCTATTTAAATCGTTTAGATTTGTAACAGTTTGAATCAGAAAACAAAAAGCCGTTATACTGTGGCACTGCTGCTTTGCTGGTTTGTGGTTAGAATCAAGTCAGTCCTTTTATTTTTTCTGCCCATCCTTATATTAAACTGCTAATAAGGACACCGCTTCAAATCACTGCGGTTTGTAGCCACTCAACCCTGCATCATCTCCACGGGTCATGAATAAAGGTGAAAAAGGCGATAGATGATAGATGCAAAGCACAGGATGGTTTCTTTATGTAGCTCTCCTTCAGAAGGTGTTCTTACAGTTCTGTGCTCCTCAGAGTGTGTCTCTGTTCCTGAGGGATGAAGCTCAGCTGATGTCAGCTCCTCAGCTGCACTCTGTTTAGCACAGCCTTGTGAAAAACAAAGACGAGCAGTCAGACTTGTCCTGGTGCTCAACTTCGAGCTCTGTCTTTCAGCCTCTGTGCAAGGAAAGTCAGTGACTGACAGGCCATGACGACATGGCTGAACTCGAATCTTACAAAGAGAGAGAGAGAAAAAGAGAGAGAGAGAGAGAGAGAGAGAGAGAGAGAGAGAGAGAGAGAGAGAGAGAGAGACGGGGTGGGGGTGAGTGTCCTGTTGCAGGCCACAAAGACAAGTGAGATGTGCAATTAAGTGAAATGTGAAGGAGCTTCAAAGCGCAGCTCGCTCTTCTCATGTTTTCAAACGCATGGCAAAAATTAAAGGATTTCAAAAATCTACATACAAAAATTCTCTCTAAAAAAAACTAATTGTTATTGTTAATGATAATGTAAGAGCAAAGTCCTTATATTATTCGGTTGATATTTGAATGGCAAAACATGCCAACACCCTGCCTTCAAGGTTACCTTACGGGTTGGCTTTAAAAAAAGCAAAAAAATTAAAAAATGAGAAAAAAAAAAAAAAAAAACAACAAAAAACATGCTAACCATGACAAAGCTGTATGCCCTTCAACTGCAGGTAACGTTACGCGTTATGACACTCACACCACATGATCGCCGTTGGATTCTGGTGAGTGTGAGATCTCTTTGGGTCTGAGAGCCTGTCTCTCTGAACAGCAGCTTCCACTGGGCCCCTGACACATCCTGCCCTCGTCCTCCTCAATCCCGGAGCACTCATCTGTGTCCAGCTGGCACACACACATCTCGATGCCTGAGTCGCCCGTCACGTGTCTCCGTCTGGTGTTCAGCTCCTCCTCCAGGTGCACGTCCGACACTCCGTGCTCTATGCATTCAGATTGGGCCGCAGCTGTTGCAAGGTTCGGTTCCTGCGACTCGCCACTGCTGCCCTCCGCCTGCGCCGTCTCCAACACCACAGCTGACTCTGAACAAGCGACAGACGGCTGAGCGCAAATTTCTGGAGGATTCTCAGAGTAAGGTGGAGGAGGTGTGGGAGGATGGCCTACTACTTCCTCATAATCAGGGAGCTTGCAGTCTGTCCAGAAGCCTAAAATAGAAAGAAAAGATTGCCAGGTTAGACATAAAACCCTTGGAGCAGTGAAGAGAAGGGTCTTACACAAGCAAAAGAAAAACAAAACAGAGACACTACAACAAATATCAATCATTCTGTCACTTCCAACATCTTTCAAATGCTTAAACTTCACGTGTTACTCTTCCTACTTGAATAACATCAAATAAAAAATGTCATCATTTGATAGGTTTGGAGTGTCTATATTATATAGGGGGAAATTAGATGCAGCAATCGCCACCAAGGGTGCCAATACTTTTGTCTTGGCCAAGACTACTAAATGTTAAACTTTCACAGATTATCTTTAAATAGCATTTAAATAACATTACACAAAGGACTCAATCACCGTGCACCGAAACATGCAAATAAACAACTATGTTTTCCCAACACATTATATAGTGGTGTATGCTCCCATGTTGTGCACACATATAGCAAAGAGGAAGCCATTTCTGAGTCATAAATGTCTTGGAGGATTTTTAAACATACTCTGTTTTGGCTAAGAAACATAAAATAAACGTGATATCAGCAAGAGCAAATCGTTAATGTAAGATAAACAAATGAGAGCAAAATGAATGAAAATATTCATTGACGTGTGTAACTTAAGCCCAAACTCCACTATATGAATAGATTAATCTCTCAAATAAAAAGCTTTGGGGTACACCATATTTTTTTTTTTAAACTTAGCACTTCAAAGGTTACCTAACCTATTCTAACAAACGTGAACCCTAATCAGTAAAATCTTGTGATACTTGTGAGGATGTATTCAAAACATACCGGTTTGTTCAGTCAGTTCTGAGATGAAGCTGCAGAGGTAAACATTACGATGAAATTGTGGAAACGGTTAAGGTTTTCTCTTGGCCAATCCTTTGCTCAAAAAGACAGATCAGATCACTGGTCAGAGAGTCACACTTACGCAGGTTGAGGGGTGGTGGGGAGATGAAAGAACTGGAGGCTCCCTGATAGGCCATGAGGCTGATCTCTCTCTGCCTCTGTTCCTGCTGCAGGCGCATCTTAACCCGCCGGTGTCTGTATGCACAGCAGCAGCTCAGCATGATGATGAGAGTCCAGACCAACCAAAACCCTGAATACACACACACACACACACACATATAGCTACTTAAAAAAACATTAGAAATAAACTTCTTCCCCAGCACTGACTGATTGTCCCCACTACATTTCTTCTTCAGAGGCAGCTTGCAGTTTACAGGATATCTAAAGATTCATTCTCACTACACATGCGACCTTATATGCTTGTGATACTTGGGGATTCAAACCTACAAATGCATTTAAATTTGAGTAAACACTGGGTACCAGTCTGCCCCATGTTCAGCCTGACAAAAAGACATCACAAAGCTCAGAGGAAAGAACAAAGCAGGACAGTGTATGACACTCACACCACAGCTCGTAGTAGTAAGTGCAGCACTCGGTCTCACCACAACAGTAACCCATCTCACATCTGTACTTCTCATTGTTCACGCCGAAACAGAACTCCTTGCCCTGTGAAACCATAAACAGTAAAAACACAAAATATAACAATATTTACATTACATGTGTATATAACGTTACCAATTACATGATAACATCAGAAATAATTCTCATTACAAATATACTTGAATATACATCAAACAACATGTTTACATGCACGTTAAATCCTATCATTTGCTTTTAAATTAAGCTGCTTATAAGTATTTAAACCTATTTGTTACCAATTCTTCTAATTGGTTGTTGGTTAGAGGTAGTTATGATTCATCTTTCTGTACTGGTAAATATTTATTTCATAGTTTTTACATTTTCATATGACATAATCCTTCATGCAGCAGTGTGTGTTTGAATATTAAAAATGAGGCTGGATTTATTCCTCTTTATTTATTTGTTTGTTTATTTATACAAAAGGTCACGTTTACATTTCGAAGCACTGTCATAGGTTTAAGGAAATGTGATTTTATTACATAATACATAGTAACTTGTATTTTAAAAACAACAACAAACAATATGGAAACTGTTTATTATTATTATTATTATTATTATTATTATTAATAATACAAAATAAAGAGAAAATACTCTCTAGGAATATTAGAATTAATCCCATAGCTTAATTATTCTGTTTTTAATGAATTATTCTGTAGAGACGAAGTAAAAATAAACAAAAAAAACAATTTGCATTAGTTCATATTATACAATAGAGCAAGACCTGAAATCATTTTCTATATTGTTTCTTTCCGTTTTCCGTTTTCTAGGAAACTTTTACACAAATTACAATCCAAATAAAGCACTTTTAGTTGAATTAAATTGATATTCGGTGTAAACAAATTGAAAATAAAAATGATATACTGAGCTATAAATGGTCCAGTTTAAGCCTTCGTTTACGTCGTCTAAGCGAAACCAAAAGAAGTTAAATTAAAAATAGAAACAAAGAATATGTAACGATGTTATTTTGCAGTTAAAATGACACACTTAATACAAACGTAAGCGGAAATTAAACATGAGAAAGTCGGCTAGTTTCTCCGTAACTTTCCTCGGTAATTAGCCACCTCGCTAATTCACAGTCACACAAATGTTACTCGTTTTTTATTGCAGCCGGTTTGCTAGCTAATAAATCTAATTTTATGTCAAGAATAAATACAATTATAGCGAGTTAGCACTGCGGCTAATTAGTTTAGCCAACTTGGAATGTAACTTGTAAACAAGCACCGAATGTCAACTCTTACAAACGTCTATTCATAAATTCATAACAACCGAACTATTGTTCACCTTGATGCAGTTACCGTTAGCCGGCTAGTTCCGAGTCAGGCTAATAGCTTAGCATTTATAACTGAACGTTACGAAATAAAAAAGACTGCCCAGTTAAAGGCTAACAATTATTCTATGTCATTAAGAATACCAGGAAAATACAGCCACCTCAAAATTAAATGTCATGTCGTCCTTCTATGGTTAATCTTTGAGCCGTTTGAAATGCACGCCTAGTTTCTTTTATGTCGAAAACAAAAACAGTGCACAATAGAAGGCCTGCGTCCAGCTGTGAGCCCCGAGCTCGAGTTACACAAGCAGCCGCATCCAGAGCGCTCAACTTGGCTTACCTGCGCCAAGCAGGTCCCTGTGCAAAGCAAGCCCACGACAGAACCCAACGTTTTCTGCCTCATCTTCGGTAAGAAAGCACCAGAAACCATAGAGATAAAAAATACTAATAAAAAAACAAACAAACTAATCGGTAGAATAACTGATAGAAATGTCGAGCGACATATTTTCGTTTCCAGTCGAGTCGCACTGAGGCAAGCCCCTTGAAAGCAATACCCAAAAGAGCGCACCGCATTTCGCCTGTAGGGGGCGACTTTTCCTCATGTTTCCACTAGTTCCACTTTAATGTCACTCCTGAGGACATTCAACTACTAATGCTAGTACAAGCCTAGCTTTATTTACAAAATATAGATATAAAGATCTAAATATAGAATATATTTTCTAACTTACTTGCTTTATCCTGGTTAGAATGGAGGTGAATCTGGAGCCTGTACTGGGAACACTGGGAGGGAAAAAGGGAACATATTCGGAAACTGGACATCAAGGTTCTATTTGCACACTCATTCACAACTAGTGGCAATTTAACATAGCTAGTCTACCTGCCGGTATGCTTTTGGAATATGAAAGGATACCATAGAACCAAGGGGAAACCACCGAAATCGAACATAAAAAAACCCCATCCATACGGACATGACCTCAAGATAGAGCTAGTGACCTGTGAGGTAATTGTGTGATGCAACCCACAACCCACTGACCAGCATGACATTCTTGTTCATCTTAGATGCACATTTTATCCTGTTCAGGGCTGTTCCTGGAAGCTATCCTGGGAACGCTGAAAGAGAAGTATGAATACAGCTCAGATGGGACACTGAGTCCATCTTGCAGAACCATCCACATCCACATTCTAACCAAGGGACAATTTTTATGTGAGCAAACCTACACAAACACAGGGATAACGTTAAAGTCTGCATACAGTAACCCAAGCACAGAAAAAAAAAACAGAAAACCTTGACTGGAATCTAACTAAAAGTTTATTCGATATCAGAAAACAAACACTGTCTTTATGACACACATTGGTTCATGAAGGCAGAAAGTTCAGAATCAGACGAAAAACTTTAAAGACTTCCACGACGAATTAAATACGACGAGGCTGATCTTTCCTTTAAACTGTCATAAAAGGAATCTGTGCTGTTCTCATAAGCGGTAGGACTTTTCTAATGGAAAGTGAGCCTTTATGTGTCACATGTAGATAATAAAACATGCCTGAATGCTGTTATAAGAAATGAGTCACTCGAATAACAACAAATCCTGAAGTGTTTTATTCCATTAACACCACAGCTGTTTATCCAACAACTACAGTTGATCATGAAATAAAGAATGACCCTTTTTTTTTTTACTTTAATTTTTAACATTTTCATGTTGTAGCACGTTTATGAAACAAATATGACCTACATATTTTATGGACAATAAATATTTATCATCCTTGTGATTTTTTTATGACAAAACACTAAGCCTGAATGTGTCTTTTTGTGATTGTCATTCACTTGTTCTCTTGGCCTTGATTTATGGATGTTAGTGTCATTAAAATAAACATCTGAATGTATAATAATGATTATTTTGTGGATATCCATTTTTCATCATCTGTTAAATTAAAAAAAAAAATTATATGCTGCATCTTCTGTTTCAATCCAGTATTTGTACTTTGTTCATGAGCTTTTATTTTGGTGTATTTAGAAAAAGCAAGTGACTGTATTGTCTACTAAGACTACGATTAAGAATTATGCTTGATGTTCTTGTGATAATATTTCATCAACACAGTATCACATGTCAATACAAGTCAATTCATGTAGAATTAACTGAACCATGACATCACAGTGATTACTTTTGGGATTATAGTGTAATGTCACCTGCTAAAATACCTCATATTGACTTGAAGCCACCCTTTGTGAGCTATGCATCACAGTCCAAACCAGTTCACTGCACAAAACATACAAGTCAGACAAAACCCCACTGTGCATATGCACAATCCAGCAATTTTTTCGCTCCTGCATATACAATAAATCAAATGCAGGTCCCACAACTATTCAATTACCTGAAGTTCTCACCTTGTTTGCTGTGATTTACCACAAAGCGCTGGCACTTTCTCCGTGCACTAGCCTGGCTTTCATCAGGGGCCATAGTAATCTGCTCGGGATGAGTGCCCCAGCCTCTTATAGGACATTTACATACAGCCCCCTTTCTCCCAAGCTTCTCTAATAGATGCCCAATGGCATTTGCATTTATATAGCTCACTTCATAGCAACACGGTTTGGGTGCTTTGCTGTGATAAAAAACAAACCTGGGCTGGCCTTGACTCACACCAATAGGCTGTTGCTGTTCTCTCCTTTTCTCCATATGCAGCTTGGGGTTTAATAGGTGAGAGGCCTGATTGAGAGAGGGAGGGCGACAGGACCTCAAGGTGAAGCTACCCTCAGCACCCGGAAAAGACAGATGCTCATACGAAGGAAATGGTTTATTTGCATAGCTGGGAGAAATAGCATTGCTCAGGAGAAAATACTGTGTAGCTGCAAAACCGAGAGGTGTTTTGATGATGTCAGCATCACATAGGTCGTTCCCATTTACGCTTTTTATTGATGACACAAAGAAACTTTGTTCTACTGCAAATATTTCTTACTGACATTATTATTATTATTATTATTATTATTATTATTATTATTATTAGTAGTAGTAGTAGTAGTAGTAGTAGTAGTAGTAGTAGTATCTTATATAATAAATATAGCAAGCGAACCCAATTGCATCCTAAGGATAACTTGATTGCGTCAAAAATTTTGGTTTATTACTCTAAATGATGATGATAATTTACTGGATTTACTAAATAGATTCACTCTTTACTCACTCACTACAAATCAAAACAAAATGTTCTAAAATTTGGGTCTCATAACCTACCAAAAAAGGATGTTACAGACACTCACTGTGCTGCCTATGATTGGCATATAAAAAAGAGGGGGCAAAGCAATCAAGAAGTTTCCACTTGTGCATATAAGCTGGCTGACAGCGAGAGGCAGTGAGGCCTGCAAAGCTCAATAAATCACGGGACTTTCACGCTTCCCACAGTCCCGCTTGCGACCCTCCTACAAAAGGCAAGAGGAGGCTGATGGCCTGGGATGGAACCAGGAAAGAGATATCCTGTGTCCTCCACCGTAATCGATGTTTCCACACAGTTCAGCAATGACATCTACATAGGAAGCCCACAGGAGTTTCCTCACACAGGAGAGGGTAACAAAATCGATATAATACTCTGGAACTGAAGGTAACCAAATGGAAACAGGCTGAGGAGAAATTTCTTAATTTGTCAAGGCAGGAACAGTGTTATTTATTACAAGCAAATGAAACCATCACTAATAGTTTTACATATACTGTACGTAATAAAAAATGTAGCTTGGTGTTCTCTAATCATTCGCTTTTATCCCAAAGGGCTGTAAGAATACTTGATTCTGATTGAGCTTTTTCTTTTCTAAGGTAACAGCTCTGACAGTAGGTCCAGATCAGTTTCATATTAATTCTAATACATTATCATATTTCTCCTTATAATCTAAAACTGAAAAGTAGTGTGTTTGTATTTAATAAAGAAATACTTGAAATCTGGAAATCATTCTACACTTTCGGCACCACAGGAAGATCTTTAGTACAGAGGAAGTACAGCTGCTATAACGTAGGTGAACGGCAAATAGATTTAATAAAAAAACAATATCCCATCATTGATCATTTCTATTACAGCATGTTTTATTCCTTATCTCAGAAATGATATTAAGAAAATATAAAGGTTCTTTTGTTGTTAGACCTGACAATCAGAGTTTTACTTTTTCAGAAAGTAAATATTTTTGGATCAATAATTTGCATGTAAAATCATATTTTCCTAATAACAATATTTAGGAAATATTTATATATGTTAACGAACATCGTTTACATGCATAATTTGCTAGATTCTTTTCCCTAAGAGCCAAAATCTTTCATTTAATTGTGTATAGTATAATTCACTTCCACTTTCTTGGTACTCGGCCATGTTTTGTATTAAATTCTGTAACTACTATGTAGTTTGGTGTTGAAACTGTAAAACAAACAGCTGTGTGCTAAAAAAAAACATTTAAAAACTGTAATTTAAAAGGTTTATTTCAATCACTTCACTCATCTTTCCTTATCCATCTATTATAATAAGAAAACACTAAATAAAGCAGTAATATGCGACTCATTTTGCCCCAATAACTGCTATTACGATTACTTATGCACACTTACTGGCCACAAATGAAGCCGCTAATATATTATTTCCTCATGTGTAGCCTATACTGAAGTCTGTCATAGAAACAAACAAGTAATTGATGATGTTTGTGATAGCAGGAAGCACTAGAGATGATTGGAGAAACGCCAACCCTGGCCACAAGGTGGCGCACATGAGCCTGAGTGACAGGAATAGAGTGCAGAACATGTGAAAGATGAAATGTCCTGTAAAACTCTCTGTTACTCTCTTTTCTAAAATTATTTTAGCATGTTAAACTCAAACATTACAGATTATTACACGTGTAGACAGAGAGGTTTTATTTCTTTAATTTTTTTTTTAAGCATTAATTGTCACATGATAATTTTACCCATGTACATGATGTTATTTTTTCACATGATTAATTTATTTGTAGAGCATGTGATTTTTTTTTCTACATGTATTTTATTTATCTATCTATCTATCTATCTATCTATCTATCTATCTATCTATCTATCTATCTATCTATCTATCTATCTATCTATTTATTTATTTGTTTGTTTGTTTGTTTATGTTCAAATTATTTCGCAGGTTGATTTTTCCACATCTAGATCTTATTTTTCTACAAAGATTTCTTTCCCTATGATTCATTTATTTTTACTTGTTTATTGTTCACATGTATGGTGGAGTTTATTTATTTATTTATTTATTTTTTTAATGTAATTCATATTGTTCTTGAAATTGATCCAAATCTGTTTTTACTTGTGAAATCAGTCCATCCAAATGAACCTAATAATAAAGATGTTTGCTTTATATTTCTATAAATTCCATGATTTATTTATTAAAATAACACATTTTTTTAACAGGTCTGTGTGCATTAAAACACAATGCAGTTCATGTCACACCTTTGTAATTGTTTCAACAATGAGACTTAAAAACAATAAACATCATTACTCCCATATAATTGCAGTATCCAGGAAAGATCCCTCCCCCAGTCCACTCCCACACACACACACACACACACACACACACACACACACACACACACACACACACTATTATCTCCACCCCTAACAAAACACAAAAACACATAAAGGAATAGAAATAAAAACAGTGTTTGCTTTCTGCTTTATAATCAAATACAGTATTTTGGAGATCCTAGACGTATATAGTAAGGAATAATTGAAATAAAAATTTAAGTGATAAATATTAAAAAGAAAATAATCTATTGTCTTATTAGTTCAGAAGAAAAAATGGAAGTCATATAGTCAGTTTTTGTTTTTCATTAAAAAGCTTGAAGCAACTGATTAAAACAAATCAACAAATTTTGCAGCAAGAGCAGAGAGGTGAAGGTGATTATAGTTATTTTAGGCTTACACACACTACAGGTATTAGATATTACCTTAAGTTAATGTTTGTTCCTGTTTATTCACCTGAGAAATGAAAGTCAGTTTGAATTTTGATGCACTCATAACATTTCAATTTGTGATTCCTGACTTGAAAAAAAAAAATCATTTGTAAAAACAATTCATAATGTAAAAAAGATGAACTTTGTGTGTATGTGGGGGGAGGTTGGGGAGGGCTCATAAAACTTAAAAGAATCATTTGAAAAAATTAGGTGAAAAAGTTGAACTGTGTAAAAATCACATGTGAAAAATTAATTTTGTAAAAAAAACAACAACATATGAATCGTATGAAACAATGAATCAGTTAAACAAATCACATTTAAAAACATGAATCATTGTTAGGGATCTCATGAATATAAATGAATCATCTGATGGAAAATCTGAATTGTGTAAAAATCATTTGAATCAGGTGGAAAAAATCTACTCTTTTCACTCATTTTGTATATAAATTTTGTATAGTAGCACTAATCTGCTCAAAATATTGTTCCACTTGTATTTCCTCATTTGTAAGAGTCACTTAAAAGCATCTGCAAAAAAGAAAATCACATAAAAATAATTGATTTTGTAAAAATCATATGAAAATACATACACAACGTGTAAGAAAATCAAAAGTGAATTATGAGTACATAAAAAAGTAAATTAACTTGAAATAAATATCACATGAAAATAAACGAATCGTGTGAAAATACAAACACATGTATGTGTAAAATCCATTATGTGATATCACTTCACAAAGCAACCGAGTCATTATTCATTTATATGATTCATATGATTCATTAATATGATTCCTTAAAGACCATAAGAGCTTCAGAGCTGGCAGTGAAGACCATTATGATTCTTTTGTTGTTGCATATGTTATGATCTTAGAACTATGAGGATTAAGAATCAATAAGATAATCTGTAATGATGTTTATTGTATTTATTTTACCGACATCCAACACACAGCCATCACCTAGTGCTGAACCAGCCATGGCTCCTCTGAGAGCTTGTCGTTCTCTAGCCTCATCTAGTCTGATTGCATGCTGCCGTGATAGAACAGCGGAAGAATGATGGGCATTCCTGCCAGCTCAGCTTTGATGTCTCTCCCTCTCCACGGACACTTTATGGAGTGGACTGCCCTCGTGCTCTAATCACAGACGAGGTCGTAAAAAAGGAAAAGTTTGGAGTGGGGTGTTTTTCGGGGAGTTCGCACCTCAGCTTGGGTCAACCCCAGAGCGCTCAGAGGGGGCCTGGCAGGGGGGCTGTCGTTCCTGTTTGAAGGTGTGGAGACAGATAGACAGAGAGAGAGAGAGAGAGCGAGATGGGTAGATAGATAGCAGACAGAGATGGAGATGAACGAGAACGTAAACACTTCCAAGGATTTGCACAGCGGTGGCATGCCGTCGTTATATCTGTGTCTGCTGTGACAAGATGCAGACAGAACAACAATTACAACAAGGCTGTGCTAATGAACATGATGAAATGTCAAATATTCCACTGATTGTGTGATCTCACTGTGATTATAATGTTTCTTTTTATCCTGTTTGAGTAACGTCTCTGATGATGATGTTACTAGAAGCTGACACATGAAGCAAAATTGGAGATCAGGACCAAATTTTGATCAATATCTATAGCATAGAGTGTGGAATGATAAGGCTCTAGGTGACTAACAAAGAAGGGATGAATAAGTTGATATAGAATTTAGTTTTTATCCTGTTTATGACCGAAACATGATATGATGTGATCAAAATCATATATAGATGCAACACAATACAACCCAATAAATACTAAGATAATAAACATATCACCCGATTACGTTTTCATTTCTAGTGTGTGTGTGTGTGTGTGCAATATGATGTGATCAAAATCATATATAGATGCAACACAATACAACCCAATAGATACTAAGATAATGAACATATCACCCTATTACGTTTTCATTTCGTGTGTGTGTGTGTGTGTGTGTGTATGTTTGCATCAAGACAGCACACATTTTGACCAAAAGGTAACATGTCATTTGTATCCTCTTTGTGCAACATCTATTCAGTTTGGATCAAAATGTCAGTTTTTCCATAAAGCAGCGAAAAACAAATAACACCCTGTCAAACAGCATTAAAGTCTCCTTCATATATATATATAATGTTCTTCTTCTTTTCGGGAAAGTGAGATCTCTGGGAAGTCTGGCTTACTAGGGCGTTCAGATACATAGGGGTCAGAAGTCGTGCTCTTGACTCACAGCTGACCCCTGACTCCAGACTCCCTTTGGCTTCATCCTGGTCAGAGGCACCACTCAGAACAACCCAGACCTTTACCAGATCGATCACCCTAATTTCTAGAGTTCTGCTTCCCACAGAATTGTTGTGTGTGTATGTGTGATAGAGAGAGTCTGGACACACACACATATATACAGATTATACAGTATATGTGTGTGTGTGTGTGGTGTGTGTGTGTGTGTTGGTGTTGGGGGGTATTCGACTTTCTCACCAGACCTCACTGCAAGACTGAGCTGCTGCCATTATACAGTGCAAATGACAGCCTCCTTATGCATGCATGCACCGGCAAAATGGATTTTTACATTTGGCCAAATCTGGAGAAGGAGGCGGGGGGGAAAGTGGGGTGTTACCTTACTGTAACAGATTCAATAGCCCTCCGAAAGGCACGCCGGGCCAAGACGAGATGATCTATAGCCACTTCTTAATAGGTTCTATCGACTTTAGGCACGGGGAGGAGAAACGCCGTTCTCCTCTTTTGAGGAGAAAAAGACATAATCTGTGCAATAAAACATAATTATTCATTTGATTAGGCTGGTAATTTATGCTATTCGCATTAGCTGGGTTCAGAACGGGAGGAGGTAGAGGATATGGAGAAAGAAGAGGGATGAAATTTTGGAAGTGGAATTGAGAGAAAGCGGTAGGAAGGTTTAAACCGTGGCACATACGGTCTATGAATGCAGGTCCTGCGGCCACTGAATCAGATCATTAAACAAACACACAAAGACTCAGGCTTTGGGGCAGGAACTCAGAACGTCAGTCATGATTTCTGCCAAATAAAAGATTCTCACAGTAAAAATGTATAAAAAAAAAAAAGCACTTTGTTACTCTCATTGTTAAAGCTAAACTCTCAAGATTTCTGACACTCAGCAAGAAAATAATTTTAAATTTAATCAGTTTAAATAAATGAATTTTGTTTCAAAAAAGATTAAAAAAAAGAGAGAAAAGCTGGTAAAGGAACAAGCGATTACAGCTGTTCTTAAAATTAAATGTAACTATAAATAGATTAAAAAATATAGCTTGTGAATTTTCAATAAATGAAATACTATATTTGTGGAATAAAACACTCTAGGCCATGCTGTTATGGGAAAATAATCACCTTCAGTGGTAAACAGTGACTCTTTTGGCTGGGACAATCCAGCCGTTGATTATTTTCCTATAGCAACACCTTCTGATGTGTTTTCATTCTTACTTACACCAGGGTTGAGTTCTGTGTGAATGCATATTAAAGGAAATAAAGCTATCGTGCTATTATAGTGAGAAAGAAATGTGTGTACATGTGTGTAAAAAATAATCTGTAGGACGGATCGACTTAGTTCTAGACAAAAAGGATGTCTTGTGCCTGTAAATACTAGGACAAGTCTAAAATTGTGTGTGTGTGTGTGTGTGTGTGTGTGTGTGTGTGTGTATGAGAGCAGACACAACATTTCTGTTTGTGTTTGTTTAAACAGTCTCCCTCCTTTTTAATGGCTTGTGCTTGGAGTTTTTGCGAGTGCCTGCACAACGTGTCGGCCAGGAGAGAGAAAAAGAGTGAGAGAGAGAGAAAGAGAGAAGCAGAGAGAAGGAGAGAGAGAGAGAGAGAGATGCAGAGAGAAGGAGAGAGAGAGAGACAGCGCAAAGAGAGTATTCTCAATTTCCCTCTAAAAAGAAAATTCATTTGCGCTTGCTAATGTAATGTCATCGTTGTGTTTACTGAGCGTGGATGATGTATAGGGGATGTTGCATTGAGTGAGACTGCTTAATGATGCATAGAATTAAGTCTGCGGCTTTCAGCTGAGCTCCCCTCTCTCGCTCGTGCACTCCCGCGCTCTCCCCCGTTCTTTTTCTCTTGCTCTTTTCCCCCCCTCCTCTCTCCTCCCTTCCTCCCTTTCTCGTTCTTCGCTCCCTCACTCCGGTCCACACTCTCTCCTTCCTCGTGTCTCACAGTCTCTCCCGGTGCATTCTGGGAAAGGATGATGTCTCGGACTAGTGGCCACACGCTGCTCTGCGCTCCGGTGCCTTTTTCCGTTCACTCCATCAATCACCGGAGAGACAGTAGAGAGAGAGAAATAAAAAGAGTGTGTGTGTTGGGGGGTGTTGTTGGGTTGGTGTTGATAAAATGAAGTAGCACAACAACAGAAGAGTAGAAAAAAAAAAGAGATCTGGGGATACGATTAACAGCAAAGTGTGCATATGGTGCCTCAAATGAATATGCGCCAATAAAAGTGTTGGGTTAGTATTTAAATAAAGCAGGTGTATGAATATATCATTTAAGCCTGAGATTATAATTGCCATTAGGATGATAATGATTATGATTATGATTATGTTTATGGTTTTGGTTTGCGGTGATGATGATGATGATGATGATGATGATGATGATGATGATTGTAATTACAGTCATCTCATGTGCTTTCATTATAATGTGCACAACCAATCCAAAGTGCTCTGTGTGTAAGGTTTATAACACGTAGCAATCCTCACTAAAGCAGCTATGATGACAAAAAAAAAATGAACAAAAAGTTCACTTTTGTAGCTTTTTTTTATTTTAGGTATTTTATTTTATTTTGGGAACTTGACATTTAAAAAAAAGACACACACACACACACACACACGTAGCTAAAAAAACAAGGTGAATAAGTTTCAGAAAGTAGCACATGATGTCGTTGCCCATACGAATGTCCTTGATAATTCCATATACTGTACAGTATACACAAGGTTTAATGGTACAGCGATTATACAGATGACGGGTTTTAAAAGGCTTGGAAATGAATTAGTGTTGCTCGTGTGCAGTTAATATGTACCTATATACTAGCATCTGTCATGCCTGTGGCCGGGAAAGATAATGTGATTTTCATGCCTTTGACAGTTCTCCAAAGAGAGGGTTAGGTAAGCATGTTGTAGATGCTGTGTGGTGAAATGTTTTTTAAAAAAAGGTGTGACATGGTGAAAAATCTGCAAGAATTTCAGTGTCGCTTACGTACGTGTGTGCATGTGTATGCGTATGTCCGTGAGAGACAAAAAATATTCAAAACGGTAAAAAAAAATGCAGCTTTTTATGTATGCCTTTGCAAAAGCAGTTGTTCTTCTCAATATATTTTATTTGCAAATTTATATCCCACTTAACAAGCACTCATCTTTGACCCTTACACGCTTCCACATACACTTTCAATTCACTATCTACTTATATCTACTTCAGAACACATGTTACTGTTCTCTGTACAATGACTCTAGACAGATTGTAGCTGTTTTTCTTAAAGCTTTTGTCCGTATGCATAAAGGAAAGTTAGTCTAATCGTAGCGACTGTATTAGTTGTGCTTTAAAAGTAATGCAATCTACAAAGCCTGTCACAGCTCAGGGCCCTTGCTTGATTACGGCTCAAATGGCCCCAGATAAGATTTCATAAATCACTTCAGCTAACTAAACTGTATTTATGAAGGGAAATGAAGCAGTGAACGCCATCATTTAAAAAAAAAAAAAAATAATAGTGGAGCCAACAGTTTTGACCAGTCGCCCGATTCAGCTTTGTAACTATTATGAGTTCAATTGCCTCTCGGTTTTCTTGCACTCAAGCCAATCATGTTGTGAATTATCAAGAGAGAGATGAATTTTAAATGAAAAGACTAAGTTTTTTGTAACTTTTTTATAAGTTGAATTGTGTGAATTTTTATGATTTTCTTACGAAATGTGAACATTTTGGTGTCAAAATTGTCCTGCGTTCACAAACCTGTCTTTAAGATACTTAACTCCTCTTTAATGTTTGATTCTATCACCTTATTGGTATTTGGGTCAATTTTCTTTTTTATGGTACATTTCTCTATTAAACACAATGGTTTTCCAATATTTTGGTATGAAACTAAGTCACATATGATACAGTTTATATGACAAAATGAAGCTTCACAACTTTAACCCCATTACATGCAGTGTCTAAAGATTTGTGTCTAAAATCAATAAGAATCTGACAACACACATGAATGTCATCAATGAAATATAGAGATTGGGATATTCTGGGACAGAGACGGGATATTCATTAAGCGAGGAATAAAACATTTCAAGATATGACATGTTATTGGAAAATAACCAATGGCAGGCCTTGGGGTTAATCTATCACCTTGGAGTTGATTATTTTCCAGTGACAGCACATTCCAGCGGTTTTATTACTCTTATACAACAGAGCTTGTTGCTCTCTAACAATTTAGAATTCATTACAGAATAATACACTGTACTGTTTATTAGTTTGTAGTTACATCGACTTTGCATTATTTACTGCATTTGGCAGAAGCCCTTATCGAGCACAACTTACATTTATCTCATTTTTATACAAATGAGCAATTAAGGGTTTAAGGGCCTTGCTCAGGGGCCCAAGAGTAACTTATTAGACATAGGATTCAAACTCATAACCTTCAAAGCAGTAATCAAACACCTTAACCACTGAGCTACCATTTCCCTGTGCTACATTAACACATATTCATGAATCGTTGTCCATGTTTCAAGTATTGGTCAGAGAGCGTGCAGACAACATTACACAATGCAGATCAAAGCTGTGTAACCTATCCGTCCATCCGTCCATCCGTCCATCCGTCCATCCATTTGCTGCCCCACTTATCCTACACAGAGTTTAGAACCTGGACTCTTTGACAGAAGACTCAGAGCACGAGGCAGGGCACAACTTGAACACAGTGCCAATCCATTACAGAGCACGATCACACACATTCACAGCCATTCACACACTACAGACAATTTGTAAACACCAATAAGTCTACAAGACATTACTAACAGTCTTTGGACTAGGAGAGAAACCAGAGTACCTGGAGGAAACTCCACAACCACAGAGGTGCAAGGTAAATGTTCTAACCCCTAAAGTACCGTGTCTCCAGGACATTTAACCATAAATACAACTAGCATTAACAAATACTCCAAAAAAAGATGTAAACAAATGATCACAAAACACACAAGGGTATAAATTAGACTAGAAACTAATCAGTAAATAAACAAGTTGGTGCAACTGGAATCAGTAACCATTCACAAGTCAGTGATATCAAAACAAAACACACACGACAAAATAAACACCGAAGCACACCGAGAATGACGTGGAGGAATTTGTGTCACTAGACTTTTTCACTTGAAGTTGTCCTAAAAACGTATTAACCTTTTAATTATTAATCAGTGCTGACAGACTATTTGTCTTATTTGTTAAATAACAAAAAAATCTGATCACAGCTAATGTAAATTGTGGTCCATAAATTGTCGTCTGTCTGTCTCTCTCTCTCTCTCTCTCTCTCTCTCTCTCTCTCTCTCTCTCTCTCTCTCTCTTTCTTGCTCTGTGTTTCTCTCTCTCTCTCTCTCTCTCTCTCTCTCTCTCTCTCTCTGTCTCTCTCTCTTTCTTGCTCTGTGTTTCTCTCTCTCTCTCTCTCTCTCTCTCTCTCTCTCTCTCTCTCTCTCTCTCTCTCTCTCTCTCTTTCTTGCTCTGTGTTTCTCTCTCTCTCTCTCTGTCTCTCTCTCTCTCTGTCTCTCTCTCTTTCTTGCTCTGTGTTTCTCTCTCTCTCTCTCTCTCTCTCTCTCTCTCTCTCTCTCTCTCTCTTTCTTGCTCTGTGTTTCTCTCTCTCTCTCTCTCTCTCTCTCTCTCTCTCTCTCTCTCTCTTTCTTGCTCTATGTTTCTCTCTCTCTCTCTCTCTCTCTCTCTCTCTCTCTCTCTCTCTCTCTCTCTCTCTCTCTCTCTCTCTCTCTCTCCCTCCATTGTTCCACTGCGATCTAGCCATCAAACCCCATTCATCATCCCGCCACTTTCCCTCTACAGAATTATTATTTCTTTGATGTGTTACTAGTCAAAAAAGAAATCCATTTCACTGCCCGTAGGTTTATCGCTTGAGAGAGGACATTAGGGACGTACTTGACTTGTGTGGACAACAGCACAGAAGACCACGTGGACGAGAAAACCGCAGCAGTTGCCTGAATGCTGCTTTGAAATAAGAGAGGAGGAAGGAAAATGAGATGAAATGAGTAAAACTGAGTGAACATGAGAAAACGAGAGCCAAAAGAGGAAAAGAGAAAGAAATAAGAGAAGGAAAAGAGGCAGGGCCTAAAAGCTCTCCCTCTCTCCCTCCCTCACCTAGCGTCTGTGATAATTTATCACTCCTTCTAGCTCGACTGACAAACTATTTGCAGGAAAATGAGTTTTTCCGCTACGGATTTGTCCTCTGGGAATGGAAAGGGGAGCTGCTGTGTTTTTATCCCCTATGATACACACATCTCTCTCTCTCTCTCTCTCTCTCTCTCTCTCTCTCTCTCTAACACACACACACACACTGGTGCGTGTGAAGAGGCAAAGGCTCACACATGCACACTCACACTCGTACATTCACTGTGGTCTAGAGTACTTATGGAGGAGGGGGGCTAAGATAAATGAGGTAAATTAATAGAGTCACTGAAGGAAAAGATCTGCTTCCGCTCCAGCAAATCTGCCGGTGACACACAACTGACACGCTAGACAGCAAGAAAATCTAACTCTCTTTCTCTGTCTCTCGCTCTCTTTATCTCTCTCTCGCTCTCTCTATCTCTCTCTTCCACACTCTCTATTTGTTTTCTCCTTCTCTTATCAGTCCTATGATCTGTCATTTCCTTACACAAATAAGTTACACAAATCCGAAACCACAAATCGATTCGGACTCTTAACATCAAGCCTTCATACAACACTTCGGTTCGGACCCGGGACACGAGTTGCTGACATGATCAGCGCTGATCGATGTGGATCAGCAAGTCCAACCTATCTTCTCACCCTCAACAAACAACATATTGACAGTGCGCTTGGTAGTGAATTATACAACGGTAAAGGACCAATTACATCGTAATTATACTGGGCCATTTGTAAAAATGTCGGTGGATCATTAAACGTCATCTCCGCAGGCATCCCTGGCCATAAATTTGCAGCAGGCAGTGAAGGCTCACTCACTTGTTATAACCTAATGACTTCAAACACATGCATGGCTAATTAGCATATCAAGCACATTCTTGTTTTACTGCATGCGATAAATGTGATAAACATAGTTGACTTTAAGAAAAGAAAAAAAAAGAATAAATAAACAGTAGAGATGCTTTTAAAACCAAGAGTGAGATTGAGTTTTCATGCTGCTGTGTGTTTTTATTACATTTTATGGCGTTCAAAATTAAATCATTTTATAAACATCAAATGTATAGATTTTAATTAAGAAGAACTAACCAGGGGAAAAAAACAACCACATTCTTTGATCAAATTTTCTAAAAATTCTTTTTACCAGTAAATCAAAGTAACATTTTATAATATGACATCACTGAGAAATAGATTCCAGCTCATATGATTGACAAAGTGTGTAAACATATAATGGTGGTTGTCTGTAGACAACAGGCATTCTCTGAAAATCAACCAGAGACCTTCCCATCATCAAAAAAAAATTATAGAGCAATTTGATAAAAATGCATGTGATTTCTGTGACCAGAACTACAGAATAAATTCTTCTGGCAAACATTTAATGAAGAAAGCAAAGCTAAAGCTGCATACTGAAATAAAATATTAGGCAGTATGGGAAACCCCATCTCATATCGCTCAGTGATCAGTCAAGTGAAGCGCCGATGATGAGGCTCCAGTTTGTTAAATTGTTTAATGCCCTGAGTGACTTTTACCTGAAGAGACTAATTTGGATGATGGTGATAACCAGTGGAAAATCATTTCACATCACAAATGTGTAATCTTTTACAAGTTTGTCAGTCACGTTTTTCCCTAAATAGATTATGTCATGAATGTAGAGGTAGAGAGTGAGTCTTTTAAAATTTTACTACCGGTTTCAGAACTGTATAGTAGAAAAAGAAGAAATTTACCAAACTTCCATCCAAACATTATCCAATAACCAATTAAGAATGGCACAGCAGTGTAGTGAAATGAGTAAAATGAGTGTAATGCTACTACAACAGTACGTTTAAAATAGTCTACAGTAAAACTACTAGCATGATGATTACAGCTGTGCGAAATCTTTCGATTTTTTTTCTGATGTACTGGAAGGTGCTGTGATATGTTTAATATGTTTAAGGTATTGTTAGAAAAACTGGGCAGGAATGAAAGTGAAACCATAATGTGGTGCTTATAATAAATAAAATGAGAAACAATCATTCCCTATGTAAATGTTGTCTTTTCTAATTTTATTTTTATATATAACCAAAAAATGTTTATTACTTTTCCCATATTTTATTGCAATTCTTTATATTGGAAAGTAAAGTCAAAACACCGGTCAGAGAACTTGCCAGAAAGATCAGTTTCAAAAACAACCCATTAAACTACGATTGCTAATTTAAAGTCTAATTATGGCGCCTCCATGACAGCAATAAACTCAAAGTGACAAGATTCCTAATGTTGTTCATCAAGTACCCTTTCTCCACATTATAACATTTTCCCAATGGACAACACATCTGACTTAATTTATCTGCTCATTTACAAGCTGTCGTAAGATGAAAGCGTGAAAGTCAGGTGCAGGATTAGGAAAATCTATAGAAAACCCATAGGTCTATGTATTGCTTTTCAAAGTAAGGTCACAAGCTTCAGACAAAGGCTGACAAATATTTGACAGCGTACATGTTAACTGTGTAACTGAGTCTACAGCTGTGTCAGAACCCTGTTGTCTGAGTAGCAAGAAGTGACAATGTAATCATTATAATCGTGTTTGGGACAAGACGGCACTACACAGCTGACAAGAGAGGTGACAAGTAACACATGTCAAGGAGAACATCTGTCCCAGGACAACAGCGTGCACAGTGAGGATGAACTGAATATGTAGTAAGAGTTTACTGACAAAAGTAACTGAAATACCCCAGAATATGTCATTCTATTAATAAAATAATGAATGTAGCTCATTTGTTTAATGTATTTAATGTCTATGTAATTTCTATAATTTTACACTAAAATGCCAGGATATATCAATCCCAAATTGTTAGCTAGCTAGTTAATTGATAGCAAATTAGCTTGTGTTTGTCACAAGTCAGGTTGGATTTCAAAATCTTAGTCTTGGTATGTAGCACAGAGTTAGCAATATTTCAAAATATACCAACAACCATGAACTGTTCATCATTAACATTATTTCCAGTCAGCAAACTAGTTTGCTTAGCATACAGGTTTTGTGTCCATAGGCACATGGGGCAACTCTCCACCAAATTGGTTTATTAATGACGTCAAGTGTGTTTAGCATTTCCTGCTCTGCTGGATGTATGTAAATCAACATCTTTGCTCATCTTTTAGAAACATCTTCTGGAGCTGTACACTGGTTCTTGGGAGTGGCATAAGGAGCCCACAAGTGATAGACTAAATCTGAAAAGAGTATAATAATGTACAGGTAGAAATGTTAATTCTAAGTAAGCAAACTGCTGACTTTGGCCCTCCTTGGTAGAACAGTCAGCCACCTGGGACAAGTGGCCTCACCATCACCACCAAGTAAACTACTCCAGTCTTGCTTGTGTCCCTGAGGTGGCAGGCAGTGGTTTACATTATTATGTTTGCTATTAGTTAGAACACCCTGGCAGCTTCCTCCATACACAGATCTGCCTTACCAAATAGATGAAAAATAAGCCAGTCACTGAAAATTGTCAGTAGTGTGTGAGTGCGTGAGTGAACGAGAGTGTGTGTGTGCCCTGCGATGGGTTGGCACTCCGTCCAGGGTGTATCCTGCCTTGATGCCCGATGACGCCTGAGATAGGCACAGGCTCCCCCCGTGACCCGAGGTAGTTCGGATAAGCAGTAGAAAATGAGTGAGTGAGTGAGCCAGTCACCTGTCTCTGTTGATCTGGTCCTATTGGACTATAGGCAATAGAAGCCTGACCTAGAAGCATGCCTGAATGCGTTGGTGCATGGCACATAGGGCTTGTATACCCTTAAGTAAAAGAAGTTCTACAAATGGTTTTGACTTCAACAGTAGTACCCAATGTATTGCACAATTTCTGAGATTCTAGGTTTTCTAAAGGGACTGCCAGGCAGTGTCAAGTCTCCATCCACCTTAAAGATATACTGTATGTGGCAGCCATCATGGTACACCACAGTACCATGGATGCATCTCTCTGTGAGGTCTCAGAAGCTTATCACTGCACTGAAAACTTTGAGGTACCTCTATTTGCTAGAATCCTGTAGGCACCAAGTGTAGAACCTCACACTCATCCTCCTGTCCCTTAAAGCCTATGATATACTTGAACTGGCTAAAAGAGTTAGGGAGTTACATGGTCTGGCAACCAGCTCGTTTTTCAGTAATAGCTTGGCACTCCTGAATGTTTGTTCAGCAGCTACTAGGGCATCTCCCTATACTTTTTCTAGAGACATGGCCCCTCCCAGTTGTGTGAATGCAGCAATTTCTGAGCACCTTTCAAGACAGTCCTGCTCCTGCTGACATCGTTTGAATATGTTATCTGGTTGAGTTTCACTAGCAACGTTAAAAGAATCAGATTTGCATAAAATTAAAACATTAAAAATAAAACTATATATTTTCACAAACTGGTTTAACTTCATAAATGTCTAGAACGCAATGGAAAATCCAGATTTACATCAATCTCTCTTCTAAATTCTATCAGTCTTCTGTTATTGTTTTAGTTTTAAGATACAGCATTAAAAACAAATGCATTTCTCATGAATTGATTAACATTCTAATTTAACATTTGCTTATTTAGCGCCGTTAGGGTTCAAATAAACCTTAATAAAAAACTCCTCGCCAATCCAAAATATCTAACTAAACAAATACCAATAAAACTTCACTGCTCTTTACTGTAACCCATTCAGAATGTTAATTACCATTGTAATTCTTCATGGCTTGACACAGCCCAGTAGTGGGGCTGTCAATCAATTGAAAGCCTCTCTATTTTTTATACCCTGCCTCTCAAAACAACAAAAAACAAACCCTCTCTATCTCTTTCACTCACATAGCATGGCATAGGATTTGGAGGATTTGTGAGAATATGTCCGAAGATGCTTTTTTGCTGCCCTTTTGCTCACAGTTATCTAAACTCATTAAGAGTCTGGACCCTGGAGTTTATCCTATAGTCCGTCACCCTGAAATGCAAGAAGAAATTCAATAATCTTCACATAAGAATGTCGGGTCAGAAAGATCCCAAATTGAGCATGTAGAGCTCAATGAGGGCCGAGCCGCTCTTTTGCTAATGGCTGTTAATGCCTGTGCACTATTGTGGCTTGCACAATGGTCATCACACAGTGCCCTGTGGAGGGGGCATTTCTCAGAAAACAGCTCTAAGACCCCCAAACCTTTGGGGAGAGTGACCTGTGGTGGAGCAAGCAGATTTGGGGGAGCAGGGGGTTAGACTGGAACAGGGTTTGGGGTCAGAGGGCAAAGCCCAGAGCGGAAATGGGAGGCAAAGTGGAAACAATGAGGAGGGCTGGACTAGACCCAGACAAAGATAAAGGGGGGGATAAGTACGCACAAAACACAGGAAGATGAGGAGAGAAAGATGGGCAACGAATAGAGGCGAGTCAAGAGCAGATGGTAAAAGAAGGGGTTGTTGAAGAAAGAGGGAAAAAAAGACTAACGAAAAATGCCACAAAGCTGAAACAGTGAAATCTGCAGAGAGTGTGTTAAGGGAAAGAAAGCAAAGAGGTTCTTCCAGAAAAAAAAATCACATCTTTCTGCCTATCTATGCATATTTCATGTTACACATGAAACTATTTTACAGGTAATTACACAGATAGAAGAAAAAGATATAGAACCACATGAATAGAAACATAATGGACTACTCTAATTGAAAAAGTTTGTCTAGACCTATACTAACTTCTTTTTTAAAAAAAACAACAAAACAAAACTGACATTTGAGTAAGTGATAGTCATCTAAAGTTGATAGTGGATATAGCCTTGTTTGAAGAACCAACGAATGTTTGCGAAAAGCTAATGGACTCATCAATACCGAGGCGGTTCGCCTGCTATTATGATCTAATTATCTGGCTCATCTCGACTCGTTGACCACGACGAGACAAGCGTGCGGGTAGATTTATAAAACTTGCCATTAAGTGGGGTTAAATGTGCGCCTCATTCATCTCGCCGAGTGACACGCGAAGGCAAGCAGACGAGATGCGTCACAAGCATAAAAAGGAAAAAGGCGGGAAATCAACCAGTACATGGCTATGTTTCCCTGATCAGTCTCACCAGGCAAAACATAATATTTATAGATTTATTTAACTAGTATTTTTTGTTATTGAAATCCATAAAAGCATTTTGATGGAGAATACAATATATACTTTTGGAAATTATCCCATGTGTTAGACCTATAACAACATACGTAGGTGCCAGATGGAAAATACCAGGATCATGGTACATCAGTCATGTGCACTATTCCCTGCAAACTGCATCATTATTCTGTACTGTCTAGTACACTTGTTAGGTATACTGCACTACGGGTTTGTCCAGTTATTTCACATCTTTGCAGTTTTATAGCAATGTCCAAAAGCATAAAAGAGGAATGTCCAGAATGATTCGGAAATCCCACAATACAGATAAATATAGAAAAATACCCATAATGCACTTTTTCCTTTTATAAGAATAGGTTGTAAGACATCTTTTCTGCCTCAGCAGTACATAGCAGAATTACATTAGTGACTCGAATCTGTAAACCTATTCTTCCTTTCGTCAACAAAACTGTAAAACTCCCAAAGGTGTTGACTATTTGGTCATACCAGTAGTGCAGTAGGCATATCTAATGTCTAAATGTATGCTAGTGGGTACAGGCTACCCATAATGCATTTTGCCACAGCGGACAAAAAGGCAGTCGAACATTGGAAGTCGAACATTTAACATCAAAACGCAATACAGACCATGCAGAACACCCATAATGCACTTTACTGTTTGGGGAATGGTATATAACTGTACAAAAGCACATTTGAGACATAGTGTAGGCTGCCTAAATAGTGCATTGTGGAATTTCCTTAGCAAACTGGATATTCTGTCTAAACCTACCATACTGCCATGAGGTACACATGTTGTAACTTATGTTCCTTAACTCTTTTAAAAGGTAAAGTACAGGTGAAAGATTCACGTTAAAGGTGCAAAAAGTTAGCTCGTTTTTTTCTGACATTGCATAGAGTAGATCTAAACTGGAATAAAATTGGCTCCTGCTGTAGGTTATTGAATCAGTTCTTTCAAGCAGTAACGCAGTAATGAATGAAAACTTTAGTCTTTAGTAGGCTACAGGCTCTTTCATGTTCCGTGTTTTTGCCCACTCAATGCACCTGACAATAGCGGTATTGTGGACTCGTTTTGGGACTCGAGATGCAACAACATGACCCTTTGCCCCCTTATTTCCATACGAGGCTACCTGGCCGCAGGAGCTGAATTTTGGGAGACGCCCAATGCTTCTCATTCCCGCAGGTTACACACACACCGAGGTTTCACTTTATCTCCATCCACTCAACATAGACAACATGAGCAGAGGAAATTGGCTTTAACCCTCAGTTACCTCACTGATTGAACAGCGCTATTTTATTGTATAGGATAGGTATAAACAAACAAACAAACAAACAAACAAACAAATAAATAAAATTAAACCGTTTAAATGTCACTTTTTAACACATGCAACTTTAACTTTCATTGTAAAAAAACAAACAAATAAATAAACAAAAATTATTACATTGGCAATTCATGACTATTTTTTATATTTGATATCTTTTTAATGAATTGTATCTGAATGAATTTCTGAATGAAATAAACCCCCTTTTATTTCATTAATTCTGTAGACCTGGTTCCTGTTTTTGAAGGTAATACTTGTTAGATGTGACGCTTAATCAGGCGAATTTTTTTTTTGTTGTTCTTTTTTATTTTTTAGTCAAATTTGACCTTATTTTGCTTTAATAAGTTCATGTATACACGTGCATGCGATGTGTGAAACAGTTGCCTCTCAGTTTAACGCTGAAAATACATAGTGCTGTTTATTATCGATCATTATATCAATTTCTATTACTAGCCTTATTATTTTATACATTCTGTTCTACTGTTTATTTCATCTTTGAAACAGCCTACAGTGAATGAAAGCGAAGTTAAATATCTACAACTTACAAATCCATATTTTTCAACGTTCTTTGGTGAGTATAACCGTGAAGCTATTTTTATACTTGCTCCTCTTTCACTCCTCATACCAGTGCGGCTTATAAGTTAAACTTTTACGTGCCTAGTTTTCCCTTAGTTGCATCTTAAAAAAACAAAAAACAAAACAAAACAAAAAAAAAAAAACAGAGACCTGGTTCATAGTCATTAAATCGTCCATTTACAAACAGAAACAACTGGGGAAAATATTCATGCAGACATTACATTCACTGTATAACAGTTGTATTTATCTGTTATCATATTATATTCAGGTTGGATAACCATCTCAGAGTTTTTAATCCCATGGTAAACTCTGGATAACCTTGTGTCCGCTTCTCTCTCTCTCTCTCTCTCTCTCTCTCTCTCTCTCTCTCTCTCTCTCTCTCTCTTTTCTCCTTCGCCCACAGCTCGTCCCGAGGCAAGTACTCTTCGTTCGCCCCATCTACACTTTAAGGGGAATTTTCCACCTCTATTTTTTGTTATGATGTGCTTTAATCCTTCCTGACTCTTGTATTTATTTCAAAACACGCACACTTTTGTTCTGCAGCCCCACACGGCTTGCATAAGTAAAATCGGGCCTTTGGTGGGGTTTAGAGATAAGATTTTAGGGAAGCGAATATGTGCGCCTCCACTTTACGCACAATGTATCCAGATATATATGTATATAAAATATATTAATAAAATCATTATATTATATATATATATAATTCGATATTATTTAGATTGACTAACTCCAACACTCCAACATATGGGTTTCTTGACGAAAAAAGTCACTTTCGGCTTAACATGTCTGCCTGAAGTCAGTGTTACAGACGCACGACGCTCTGTTATGGATATATGAAGACGATTTATGCTGCACGCGCCAGATGGCAATAACTCGCGAAACAGGGTTGCAGCGTGAAGCGCTTTCAGGTGTTATGTTTGTTTTAGAGAGGTGTAAGAACAAGCTAAACCGTGTCAAAATTCACAGGAGTCCGCACTATAGATCTCTCTCTCTCTCTCTCTCTCTCTCTCTCTCTCTCTCTCTATCGCTCTCTCTCAGAAGACCAGTGCTATCAGAAATATAATAATAATAATAATAATAATAATAATAATAATAATAATAATAATAATAATGATTACAATAACAATAATAATAATAACAACAACAACAACAATAATAATAATCATTTAACTTTACATTTCTTACATAGCTCATATACATCTTTTTTTATACATTTCCCAAGCGATAGTTGTGGCCCTACAATCTTAGGTTAAAGGGTACTAAATTGCACCTTTTTTGGGTGGTAACATCAAAAGATCAAGAGTGCATGCTTTTACCTGGTTAGGTAGATTAAGTAGATTAGGTAGATTTACTTTTTAAAGATTTAACTTTTACTTTTAAAAGAAACATTCTAAAGATTAAATGAGACAAAGGAAGATACCAAAATTTGGTATTACATATTTTTCTAAACAATGGTTTAAAAGATCTTAATCTCTGATATGACAGCATGTGCATTATATAAACAGATAGTGCACAATATTATGCAGGTAGTTTGCTAGAAATAGGAGGTTTACGGTATGGAGCCTATTTGATGTAATGACACATCGCTGCAAATCAAGGACTAAATTGTGTGTAAAAATGCACGCCGTAGGCCTAAATGAGGCGGCGTTCACACAGCCCCGGGAGTCGTGTCACATCTTCTCTGAAATCTAATCAAAGGCAGGCTAAACGCAAACAGCCCGGATCACTGACAAATATTTCCGCAAACGTTGACGTATCGCTCGGTCACTGCGCGAGCTGTCGTTGCCGAATCAGCCGCCTGTCTACAGATTCCCAGTCAAAATCACGCCTCTTTTCTTACAACATCAAGCCTCACGGACCGCCCATCCACATCCATCGTCCAATAGCTGGACTGGATCTCCTGACCGGACCGGTGCCGTGAGAGGCGGCGGGATAAAACCACACATATACACACACATCCACGCGCACACACACGCACACTTACGGCTGACAGCTGCTCCTGCACATCTGTGCTCTTGTTTCGAGAAGCTCATATATTTCATACACTATTTCTCAAACACTCTCGAGGACATATATAGAGATTTGTTTTTAACGTGCGTCGTCTGTCCTGGATCAATACGCACAAGTCTCCAGGACGCAGAAGGTAATTATAATTGTTTTGTTTCCTTTCTATTTTCTTTCTCTTTTTTTTATATTTATTTATTTTTTTATTTTTTGCGCCTATGCGACTTCGGCTTTCGTTTCAGTTAACGAGCGTTGGAATGGATTATTTGAGGTCGCCTATATGCCAACGTGAAACCCAAAAATAACTGCAAACTTCTAGCATTGCAACCCGAGTTAAAACTAGTGCCATGGAGTAATAACGGGCTTTGATTAAACTCCACAACCTGTGCTCTAAACACTGCTGTAAACAGGCTCATAAACAGCATAAAAAGCAGAATTTAAAATGCGGCATGGCATAAAACAGATTAAGACATCCGACAATAAGACATCTTTTAACTAGAAAATCAATGTTTACCACTATGTCCTTTTGCAGAGCATTTAAAGGAGCGTTTCCATTCCAGGCGAAGCCTCATATGGACTAAAAGCACCCAAATTAAAGTGACACTCCGACTTTTACCCCAGGACTAAGCGGCCCACATCACTGCACAATGTCCAACACAACCGGCAGAGGTAAACAATACGAATTACATGTTTATTCTGTGCGGTTTTAAATGGATATAATCATTTTAAATGTCTTAAACAAGCTTTAAAACAGGCTACAATTACGTAGATGTACGGAGTAATAATAATAATAAATAATCACTGTCTATTTCTGCAATGTCTTTTTTATTAATGTGCATAATATTAATAGCCATGTCTGCATAAAGAGCTAAAATTATTAGAATAAATTAAACGTATATGTCTGATATTCTGATATACTATCCTCTAAAAAGCTTTTGGAATGTAGATCATTTTCTAGACATAAATAAATTTCTACAAAAACTGCTAGAGAAATTCTGTTACTGTGACCTAAATTTCTATAATCATTAAGGATTTAATTCCAATAAAAAACCTATAAGACTTTAAAAACCATGTTTAAACGGTGCTCCTGCTCATTGAAAAAGCTTTAAATACTCCACTTTCTTCAGAAATAACATCCATTTAGGAAGAATGTTGTATAAAACAATCTCAGGTGCTGTTATTCTTGTGATCTTGAGACTTTGTGTTCATTACAGTGTTCCTGTGTGTTTTAGTTTGTATTTTATATGCGCATGAATTAAGGGTTGAGGATTGATTTTTAAAACCTTATTATATTTAAGGCCTGAAATATTTAACATTAACAATAAAAAAAAAAAATTTGAAATGCAAAAAATTGAAAAAAAAAAAAGTCAAATGCAATGATAAACTGTCAGAAACAAAATCTTTAAACTTTTCCTACAGGCAGACTGGAATAGTTAATTTAAGTGGTATTTATGTAATAAACATATTATAGTACAATATATTGAGACAATCCACGTACATTTCGGTTGCATTAATTATTTACTGTATTACACTTACAATTTTTATTTATTTATTTATTTATTTATTTATTTATTTATTTATTTACTTTTTTATTTATTTGTTTGTTTGTTTGTTTTATTTTTTCATTATTTAAAAGGCAGTTCCTTCTGGTTGAAATGTACCGTTTTGGATTTCTGTAATAGTCCTTCAATCAAAAGTTAAATGATGACATTTTATTTATAGCCCGATTTTATTTACAGCTCTTTGTGGGAAAAGATTTAATATCCTCTGAAAATGGCATTTTTGTGGAAATGATAACGTTGGTTTGCTTCAGATTTTGGGAGATTATCTTGAAACATATATTTTCTATATATTCTAAATCTTCTGTCTTCCTCTGGTAATAACATTTACTGCAATTGCATTGATTGGAATCTATTAGCTGTATCGTTTATTATCTAAATTGATGGTGTAGAGACTTTAAAAGATCTTTTTGGATTTTTCCATAATTACCTTAACAAGCATATCAAATTCACCAAACGTGCAGCAGGGATAAAGTCAGAAATAATGGACAAATGATATTATTGCTATTAGTTGGACAACCAGGGCTATAATGGCTCACATAGACATATTCATATTAGATTTGAAAAGATTTCTTTTTAAATGTATTTTTCACATAATACCGTTCATATCCTTGCGTCATAAAGCGTTATAAGACGGATCTAAGAAAAATATATTTTTTAAAAATAAGTGATGAGACCGCTTCCAGGCCATATGCTTGTGTGTGTGTGTGTGTGTGTGTGTGTGTGTGTGTGTGTGTGTGTGTGTGAGTGTGTGTGTGTGTGTATGTGTGTGTGTGTGTGTTTGTATGTGTGTGTTTGTGTGTGTGTGTGTGTGTGTGTGTGTGTGTGTGTGTGTGTGTGAGAGAGAGAGAGAGAGAGAGAGAGAGAGAAGGCGCGCGCGGTGGTCCCTTGGGGTGGCACCGCTTTAATATCCTGCCGCTTGCTGAAGCTTGGCGAGGAGTTTTACACACTCGGCTAGCAGCGTTAATGGTGCCGTTTGATGTGGAAATGAAAGCTGGGGGGGGGAGAAAGAGCTAAAAGGAGACACAAGGTACTGAATAGGCGAAATTAAAAGCAAAGAAATTCTAAGCGAGTTACTGATGTTACCACAGTAGGACTATTTTATTCTCTTATTATTCTCGCTTTAAATATAACTTTAGTCTCATTATAGACACTGGTGGTTTTATTTATATGTATTAAGCTAAATATTATTGTAAAATTCCTTTTTTTAAAAAAAAAAAAAAAAAAACAGGCCTAGAATTTAACTATTATTATTCTTAACTGAGCTTCATTTATTAATTTCACACAAGATATTGTATTAAATGGTATATGTATTAGCTTATTTTATAATAATAATAATAATAATAATAATAATAATAACAACAATATGATTGTTGTTATTATTATTATTATTATTTTATGTTAAAAACTTCTATAGCAAGGAAATACATTTCTGAGACCGTTATAGTTGAATGAAAATGATTTATTATTATTATTATTATTATTATTATTATTATTATTATTATTATTATTATTATTATTATTATTATTACTACTAAACGCCTATTAGGTAATTAGTACCTAAATAAAATAAAATAAAATAAAAAAATCGCAAAACAAATGGGTCGTTAATTTGAAAAAGCTGAAAGAATTTTTTCCCCAGTGGATTTACAGTTACGCATATTTTCTGTAACACTAAATTGGCATGAATAATAAGAACCAATTCGTAAATTTCACACAAATTAATTAGGAAGAAAAGCCCCAACCACTAACTCTGATTTTAATCATTCATCACATTTAAAGAATGAATTTCAACAGCCCAGAATTCACACTGTATAAAAAGACTTAATTCATTGACAGAAGTCTGCTTTTGGCTTTTTAAATACTGCTATGAAAAGAAGGTGTGTTACTTGTGCCTGAGTTAATGAATAAATGTTTTTCCATGTAACATACAGACTTATTTATATGGATGCTAACACTTTTAGATAATAATGTGTTGTTTGTTTGTTTGTTCGTTTGGCAGATAAATGGGGAACAAATTTTATTCACACAACCTAGAGTGTACAGAAGCTTTTGTGAGTCAGAATTAAACAATGAATTCATTTTCAGTTGCAGACTTTATTTCTGTTCAAATCATATTTGAGTGTCCTTTTAGAGAATAGAAACGAATGAACATATTTTAATTTGCAAAAATGACTCTCCAGACCACTGACTGATTTATATGTCATCGTTGGCTTGATAAATCTCTCAATTCTGTATTTATGTCACATGCCAGGTGTATTTTCAGCCCGAGTGATCTGGTAACTGTTTCATTGCAGAATGCAATCCGGTCCAATACAGGTACCATGACATTTATGTTTATTCATCCCCCTCTCTCCCCCAGGTCATGGGGGTCTTAATCAACTAGGTGGCATGTTTGTAAATGGACGCCCGCTCCCGGAGGTCATCCGGCAGCGCATTGTGGACATGGCTCACCAGGGTGTTCGGCCCTGCGACATCTCCCGTCAGCTGCGGGTCAGCCATGGCTGTGTCAGCAAGATCCTGGGCAGGTAAGAGGCCAGAAATTGAGTTTAGTCTTTGAGACAGTCTGAAGGGCAAGTCAAGGCATGGAGTATACAAAACAAGTCAGGACATTAAAAATCAAATCAGGACTGTATCTATGGTCAGGAGGAAATGAATACATTTGTTGAAGGTGTTGACAGTAGGCTACTGCATGACAGCATACTCATACTCAGTTATTAAAATAACAATAAGTTATTGAAATAACTTGTGAACTTTGTGAACTTGCATTCCTTTCAACACAATAGGCTTATTACTAAATATTTATTTGCCCAACTATGCCCATCTCAGATACTATGAGACAGGAAGCATAAAACCTGGAGTGATCGGTGGCTCGAAGCCAAAGGTGGCTACGCCAAAAGTGGTGGACAAGATAGCAGAGTACAAGCGGCAAAATCCCACCATGTTCGCCTGGGAGATCAGAGACAGGCTCCTGGCCGAGGGAGTGTGTGACAGTGACACGGTTCCCAGCGTCAGTTCCATAAACAGGTAACACACGAAGAACAAATGCACAGGAAAATGAGCAGAACCCAAATTCAGCTATGGTTCGTTCTAACATAAACATATTTAACACCATTGGTTCCAATGTATTTCAGGATCATCCGGACGAAGGTGCAACAGCCATTTAACGTGCCCTTGGAAAGCAAAAGCCTCAGTCCAGGTCACACATTAAGTAGGTGCCATTAATTCCACAGTCATGCACTCAACTAAAATCCTCCCAGCCTTTAACATGTTGTTAATTATTTCCAGCCTTTCATATTTATTCATGCTTGTTTTATATCTTCACAGTTCCAAGTTCAGCCGTCACCCCTCCCGAGTCACCTCAGTCTGACTCTCTGGGTTCCACCTACTCCATTAGTGGCCTGCTGGGTATTCCACAGGCAAGTTCAGACGGCAAGAGGAGTCATGACGACAGTAAGCACATGCTACACTTTAACACGGTCCACTTTGGATAATAGTTAACTGCTGCTTCTCAGGATTAAAAGCAATAAGGGCGAAAAACTGAGTTGTCAAGAAGAATTAAACATCATGAAAATATATACATGTGTATATAGTATTTGAAAATGAATCCAGGAAGTGATATATATATATATATATATATACGTATATATATATATATATACGTATATATATATATATATACATACATACATATATATATATATATATATATATATATATATATATATATATATATATATATATATATATATATATATATATATATATATATTCTATTCAAATTCCAAATGTTAGGGAATATTGGCTTTCCCGTCCTTTCTCATCAAAGGCTCTCTTTCTCATCAAACGTCACGCTACCAACATCACAAGGCTTAAACGTGCTTTTTCCGAGATATATGAACCCACATGCTTTTTCGCTCATACACAGTGCAGCGTAACACAGTCAGAAGAAAGCGCTACCCACCCTCTTCAACATCCATCAGCTCAGAGTAAACCATCTATAAGATTATTGAATCTATTTCTAGAAATATGTTTTAAAATCTTTGGATTATGAGATTTGCTTTAGTATCATTTTATAACAGGAAATACTAGATATTTTTGACTACACGCAAGGTTGTTCCACTTGCAAAGATGTCATTGTCTGGGAGAGAGAGAATGTGCTCTCTAGCATCCAACAGTAAACCCTAACGTCTAATTAAATTCTTTAAAATAAGCTCTAACTGTAATATATAAAAGTACAAAAGATCTACCGTTAATAGAACCACCCCAGTCTCATGGTTAGTCAGTCTATGTGAGTGTGTTCTGGTTGTGTATGAAGAAAATCATCCATTTTTAATGACATTTTTATTCAGATACCCCTCCAACATTTTTGTTCAGTATGTCAACATAACACACTGTAACCCTTATCAACCATATCTACTGACAACAAACAGTTACTTATTGAATTATTCAGCTCTATGATGGTGTTTATCTTCTCCCAGGTGACCAGGAGAGCTGTCGACACAGCGTAGACTCTCAGGGCAGTGGAGGTGGACCAAGGAAACAGCTGAGGCCTGAACATTTCTCATCACAACACCTGGACTGCGGCTTCGAGCGGCACCACTACACCTCCGACACGTTCGGTTCCACCAACGCTGGCAAGACTGAGCAGGTACATACTGTATAGCACAGAAGAGGACTTTCACTATATAGCGTGACATGAAATATGAAATCTATTCATATAAATACGTGACTAAATTTTCACCATTTACCATCATGACTGTGGCATAAGAAAAAGATGGAATAAGAAATGTTAGTAAAATAACCCAGAATCTATAAAAATAATTTCTACTGTATATTAAAAAGAATCTGTCATTTCTTACGGTTACAGTGATTTCTTGATGGTCTTATTTATCTATTTTTTTATTAAATTTTATGCCTTTTTTTTTCTACCAGCCACTGTATCCCCTCTCTCTCCTCAACGGAAGTCTAGAGGAAGGCAAGAGCAGCCTCGCAACATCCAGCACCGCCATTGGGCGAAACCTAGCAGCACACCAGGGCTACGCAGTCGTGACAGGTGATGATTGGCCAGATAAAAAAAAACCCTACTCTAAAACCAAGCCAATTATTTCTCAACACAATACCTGTCATAATAATCTTATGCATGAATAAGCCGGTCACTGTGCTAAGTGGGTGGCTTTACCCTCTCTTGCTCATTCATGCATTATGAAATAAAATTAGCTAATTACGTTGACCTATAAAAGCAGGTGCAGAGGTTTGCATATCACATCTTGCGTCAGTCAAATCCTCTCCATTATTTCATCTGCTTAAATCACAATTTTGTTTGCTGCTTCCAAATCCCATTGTCCACTTCACTTTCATTTTAAGTTAACACCATTATTTCATTCTCCCACCTCTCCATCACATGCATGCCTCCACCTCAGATGCCCTACAGCCCCTACCCATCTGCCTGAAACAGGAAATGTCACCAGACGGGGCCAGCTCAAGTCCTTCGCCCAACATTATAGCCAACTCTGCCTTCTTGGAAATGGGCGCCATATCAGCCCCGTCGCCAGCATCCGTGGGTAACGGTGGCAGCAGCTCCATGCATTTCTCTCATTCCTTCAACACATTTCCTCATCATGCACCAGTGTACAGCCAATTCAGCAGCCAGTCTCTCATCACAGGTAAAAAAAAAAAAAAAAAGTCTAATTCCTTTTTAAACCATATTTCCATACCATTTTTCATCCACTAGCTAGTTGGCACTAACTTGAGAACTATGAAATCTCAATGGATTATATTTGAAAAAAGGGACAATAAAGTAAATAAGTTCATTACATTAATCTCTTTGTTCATGACATGTTACGGATGTGTCTGAAAAACATCATCTGAAATGGAGAACAGATCTATAGAGTTTTTCCAAGCTGAGCTAAAACAAAATCATCCCCAGCGTTGCATCTTCATATCATTCTGTGCATTTTTATCACCTTGCACTTGTCCTCATATAAAAAATCCATTTGTTTTCTGCACAAATATACCAGTGTTGCCAAAAATCTAACTGTATATTGATGTCTTTTTGTCTATTTGCATCAATTCTCCCATCTTTATTTTTTTGCTTCCCACTAATTTATGCGTTGGTTCAATATTGTAATAATATCAGCAACAATTTTTTAACACAATCCATCTTTAGAATACTAAAACAACTTCAGACAACATAAAACACTAACATACACATTTATTTTTTTCCACACAGGCCGAGACATGGTGAGCTCCACACTTCCTGGATATCCTCCACACATTCCATCAGCCGGACAGACGAGTTACTCGTCCTCGGCCATCACAGGAATGGTAGCAGGTACTGATGACGTCTTATAGCACACACTTTATATTCAAATGAATAACTGTCCTGGATGCAGATTGTGAGGTGGATATTAAACGTTAATCTTAATATTATTATAATATATTGTCATCTGTTTAATTTCTAAAAATAGAATACAATTAGAGTGATGAGATGAAATCGGTCTGGGGAAGGAGAGAAAAGATAAAGAAAAAAAAAAAAAGACAATCTAGAGTGAGAAAGAGAATGCTTAACAGGAAAGAGAGGTGGGTTAATGAGTAACCTGCTAGCTTTGGTAAACTGCATCGTGCCAGAGGGCGGACCCTGATGCCCGCAATCTGCCCCGTCAGAAGCCACTAACCAACCCCCCACCCCAACACCACCCAGCCCACACATTGCCATGGGAACTATGAGGCCACACAAAGGGAATAGCGATGGTAGCATCTATGAAGGTCTTATTCTTAGGAAAAGGGCTAAAGAATAGTCAGTGTGTGCACATGAACATGTACATATACTGTCTATGGAAGCTAAACAAAGGACAACTCTGGTCTGTTAGGAATGTGTGGTGTGGTGTGGTACGACACAGTGTGGTGTAGTGTGGCGTGGTGTGGTGCGGTTCAGCGAGCCACTCTGTTTTTTTTTTTTTTTTGAAGTCTGTTCTCCGAAGCGCGAAATGAGAGGGTCTGATTTATTATTTTTTCTGGTGGGCTTGCTGAGAGGAACGTTCATACACAATTACTCCCCAAGCCTCTGTGGTGTGTGTGTGTGTGTGTTGGGGGGGTGTTAGGGAGACTAAGCACGAGGGGAATCAATCCAACTGACATAATTACCAATTAGATATTGGAATGTTTAAAGAAACGAAAAAAAGGAAAAAAGCAACAGCAAGAGCACGAAGGGTTAAAGAAGGAAGAGGAGGGGGAAAGAAGGGTGCAAAGTGGAGAGCAAAGTGGTGGTGGTCGTGGTGGTTGTGATGGTGGTGGTGGTGTAGCAGCGGGGAGGGAGGGGAGGGGTTGGTTGGTGACACTTGAGAAAGGACGCCGGAGGTGGCTAGGTGTACGCACCAGTGATTTTTACCCTCCCAGCCCTCCACCTGGTCGCGGGATTAATGGTTTACACTGTGCTCTTAACCGCCGAGTGAATGATGTGCTAATACGGAAGAAGGACAAACAGGCATCCATAAGTGCCAGGGAAACCTCACAGCTGAGAGAGTGCTGCTAAGAGCAGTTATGTAGTAGACAATCATTTCAAATTAAACGGCAATATTGAATAAATGAGGCAAGTTGGTTGACAAGCACAAATAAATCTGAAGTGTCTTTTTCACCTAAAGTGTTGACGTTCCGTAAAGTGCCGCTTGGCCAAGCTGGGAATTTACACCAGAGTCTGCGTTGCTTTTATAACTTTATACTGTATTCTTTAATTTTCTACTCATGATATACCAAATATAGCAACATTTATCAGAATAATTCACACAGCCTTAGCTTAGCTTAGCTTCAGAGTGGATTTGACAAGAGTGTTTGCTGTTGTTTAGCTACCATTTTTAAAATGTACATTTCCCTAATCAGCATAAATGCTTGTTGCTTAGCCGCTGTATGATCCAGGGTGTGTAACGTAATTTATCTCAAATATACTTCAAATTTTATAAAAGAATAAAGTAGACCCCATATTACGAAAGGTTGTAAAATCTAAGTGTATGTAACATCAATGCACTACAAATACTATACATTTCTTTCCAAGAATTTTCTATCAATTTTCTTACATTTTGAAATCTAATGGTACAGCAAGGTCCTGTTGTAAAACATGCTTTGTTGTACAGTAATTACTGCTGTTATGTGACTTACACAATATTCCAATTTTTATGGAAAAAATAACAGGAACATTATGGGAACGTTAGCTTTGATGTTGCAGCATGTTGATGTTTAGAATCGTGTGCAATGTTTGCATGCTGTACATTACAAATTTGCAAATTCAATTTTCAAAAGAAACAAATTTCGACTTATTTAGCCATTTCATACATAATACTACAAATGTTATTTAAAACATTCTATGAAAGTTCTTAAAATACTATTCCTGAAAGCTAACGGCTTATTTGTGGTCTGTTTTTTCCAGTTACACACAAAATATTCCCAGTTAGACAAACATTACGGGAACGTTACGTAACAATGAAGAAGATGTAGAAATGTTTGCATACGTTTATAAACATGAAAGAGTTCGCTAAATTAAAATGAACAGCAATGCAATAGTTTTTAAAGATTAATGGCTATCTGGAAAAATGATATTATCTAATCGAACAGGTATTACTCTAAAGTTCATAAGAATGCATATAAAACTTGTATTAGATCTTTGTTCTTTAATCTGTAACAGTGCGTGACTTGTACCCTGGCTTGTAAAAGTGCTAATAAAGTGTGTGTCTCTTACAGGTGCTGAGTACTCAGGCCAGACTTACACACACTCACCATACACATCTTACAGCGACGCATGGAGATTCACCAACTCCAGCATACTAGGTAAGCCATTCAAAAACCAAAGAGGAAATGTAAAAGTATGACCCCTATACTTTTCCTTTCCTACGCAATTTTCAGTAAACCTTCATTAGTTATTTACGCAGACGGATTACTATACACCTGCATGTGCAGTGCCCTTAAGCCATATTTTTTTCTCTAAGGACGTTTGGAAAATTACTGATGACCTGTACACAAAGTAAAGGAGACCTTTGTGTCATGCAGCTCTCACACAGTTTCAGTCACATGCCATCCCATGGACCACACACACACACACACACACACAAATGTTTGTCTCTGTACCCTTGTGTAGACTTTCCAGTGACTTAATAATTAATACAGCTAACTAATGCTATACCAAATCCTAACTCCAACCAAAACATGAATAAAAAGAGGGAAATTATGTTGATTTTAATTAAAGACTGCCGAAAAAAAAAAAAAAGCTTCCTTTGGGATCAGCCTAATGTCCTCATAAGGTCAAAAGTGTGAGATGTTCCTATCATCACACACACACACACACACAAACACACACACACACACCTTAATCTGTGAAAACTGTTGCAAGTTTGTGTATTTGGCTCCAGCCGTTTTAGAGGACATTGACAGGACAGTCATAAGACTATCGATAACTTTGGACTTTTGCAGCTTACATCAAATTATCATATGATAAAAATTCAGAATTCCGTATCGTTGATTTGAATATGATAAATTAAAAGACTTCCTTATTCAAGAAGATTGACGTCATAGCAAGCCGTTGCTGAAGAATGCGTTCACTTTGCTATAAAAACACAACAGTAGCTTTATAGCTTTATACCTATGCTTCTGCTAGAATCGTAAAGCATCTAAATCACTGCTCAATCCTAACATCCTTTAGTACTGTTTGACCTTTTAATTTGCTAGTAGACATTTGTAATGATTAAAGAGTAATGATTTCTAATGATTTCCTTTTGAGTCTCTCTCTCTCTCTCTAAGGTTTCTTGTCTCATCTTGTCTTCTGGACAATCTCACCTCTGGCTTGCTGAATTTACTGAATGAATATTTAATGAGAGTTATTATTGATCAGATTCAAATATATTTTATTTTCTATTCCATCAAGATTAAAGATACTAGAATAATTATGATTTTGATATTGATACAACATCGATCTTGAGTATTTTAATTACAATTTTGACATTGGATGAATGTATTAATATATTAATGTATTAATGAAGAGGGCTGTAGAGATGTCATTTTGGTAAACAATATCATTAATTCACTTCTTATTACATCTTATATAAAAATTGACAGCACTAAATAAAAAGGATCCAAAGTGTTTGTAATTTTTGTACTTTTTTTTTTTTAATCGTTTCAGTCAAGGTGGCTTTATTATCATTTTGAAACATATAAATCTTGTACAAAGTTCCTCCAGGATGATGAGACTAAATAGAACTAAAAAAAAAAAAAACAGACACAGGACTAAATAAAGTTTAAGACAGGTTTAAGATTTGTAGGTTACCTGTCACTTGTCTTTTAGTCACAGTTGATGTGTTATTGTTTTCTACCTGTGATTACTCTTAATTGTATACTCCTTAATGTCCTTATTATTATTATTATTATTATTATTATTATTATTATTATTACTAATATTATATACTATTATATATTATTATATATTATTTTTATTATATACTATATATATATATATATATATACACACACACACACACACACACACACACACACACACACACATTTATGGCATTTAGCAGAAACACTAATTATATAAGGATATAATATCTACACACAGTGTATATATATATATATATATATATACACTGTGTGTAGATATTATATCCTTATATAATTAGTGTGTTGAATGTATATTCAACAGGGAATGTATATTCAACAGGGATTGTTCATTCTTCACCCCTAAAATCTCTCTTTTCCCCTGCAGGTTCTCCATATTACTACAGCTCCGCCTCCCGCACAGCTCCACCCACCACCACTGCATACGATCACCTTTAGCAGCAGACGTTCGATTACTGAATAAGAAGCAATATTCATCCAAGTGCACATGGTTTTGTGATGGTGTATTCTACAAATGACCTTCATGATGGGAAGCTCTTGAGTAACCTAACAAGGAGAGAGAGAGGAAGAGAGAGAGAGAGAGAGAAAGAGAGAGAGAGAGAGGGAGAGGGGAAATTTCATATTCAGCGACTGAAGAAAAACGGATGTGAAAGGCACGAAAAACAGGCCAGCATGGACAATTGTTTTGTTGCCTGAGACTTTGGTTGATTATTTATTCACTTCATTGACCACCTTCGACCAAACGCACAAGTCTATCCGTCTGTTTAAACAGCCATCATGTCTTGCCCCAGGTTTTTGAACCAAAATGCATGGCGCAACAGCCAAAGATCTTACTGCAGGTTTGCTTTCAGACCTTAACTGCGTTCATGACCTGTGGTGCATGAAGAACAAACCCAGAGAGCCAGCTTTTTTTTTTTTTTGTCTTCAGGCTCTATTCTTCTATTTGTTCCTCTTTCTCTCCATTTCCCTGGGCTTATAAACCTTGTAGGATTGCAGCATTTGTAGCTGTTTCAAGTTCCATATATTTACTTTCCCAACAAAAACAACGTGATCACCATTTTCAACTACAGCAAGAAAATCAGCTGTCAATTTAAAGACCATTACAAAACGCCTGCTGGTTATGTCGGTGGGATAATGTGTAAATAATGTAGAAAAGTAAAATCCCTTATTAAAAAAAAATCCCTTTTATGCTACAAATAATTAGGAGTGGAATTTATGGGGATAAATTAGTACATTGTAAGAGAAGTTGTAAGAAACCCTTTTATTTTCTCCCTCCCATATGTACTACATTTGTTGTCAAATGGTTTTGCTAAGACCCGTGATTAAACTATTCCTTTTTATTGTACTGTGAAAGATATGATTAATCAATTTCTACAGAATTATTTTTAATGAAATAAAGCATGACAAAAAAAATAAATAACCTGACCTTTGTGGAGGATTTTAATGGATGGCAAAACTTTGTTTTATAGCATCTAATCATCTAAGCATCTAACCAATTTTGTCTAATCATACGCAATACTTCTGTCAATAACCTGTTATTAATTTTGTTTATCAATTTTTAGAAATGAATAACTAATTATTTGTTGAATTTAAGTTTATGTTTCAGATTATACAAATTTCAGAATACAAATTCACAACATTTTAGGAGTACTGAAGTCTGGATAATTCTGATGTTTCAGAATATTTTCTGATATTTAATGAATATGATGATAATTATTATCCTTAAAAAAAAGCATATACTGTACGGTTTTTCGTTATTTTTTGCAAGTCAGCAACTTAACAGATACAAAGGAATCAAATCAACGATCCTGAAAAAACCCACACATCTGTTTAATTAGTTTCTGCATGGCCTACTTTTATTTGCAATTATTCCTCCTTTGCTGCCTCATTACAATGTATGCGACTTTAGGTAGGCTACGGTTCGGCGGTGCGAGTGTCCCACCTGCACACGGCAGCAGTAGCAGCCCGACAGTTTTTATGAGAAATCTCATCTTTTGCACTACAATTGGTTAGTAGCTCTTACTCACTTATTCAGTTTCCTTCAATTTACTGTGCTGTGTTGATGAGATGTTTGTAATTAAACCATGCAGGAATGCTGATGTGCTCAATATCATCATGCTGAGATGACCAAATTTTCATTAGGCCTATTTCATTTGATCTATCATAACCTGAAGCTATAGAATCTTGGAATTTGTTTAGAAAATTAAAAGTACAGACCACAGGTAGAAATACATCCTGGATGGTTCATCATCCACACACACATTCACAACGTATTCACACCTAGTGCCATTTTAGCATAGGCAATTCGCCTGCTCCAGAATCCAGAGAAAACCCACAAAGACATATATGAAACTCTATACAAGTTTATATGTTAGTTAAAACTAGAGGATTTCTTACAATTGAATTGAACTTACTTATGAATTGACATTCACTGTCCACATTAATAGGAATGCCAGTACATCTGCTGATTTGTACAGTGATCCAACAATTCAATCGTCTGGCAGCAGCGCAGTGCATACTGTAACACCATGCCATGTACAGGTCAAGAGCTGCAGTTCCACTAATTTTTGATGTTATGTTTCACTAATGTTACACTAGAATGAAGAAAAAGTGTGGAACGATGGCTTATTCTTGGTATCAGATGGGCTGGTTTTTTTATTGCTGATCTCACTTAGCAGTCTTTAGAGTTTCCACAGACTTGTGGGAAAAGCAAAAAACATCATAATATCACAGACATCATCAATAACCTGACTGGTTTGAGCCAGGAAGTCTGTAGTAACTCAAAGTCAGACTGGGAAAAGCCCTGGTCATATGTTCACTATGACATCATACTCCAGAGAAGTTACTAAATTACCAATATGTGATACAGTACATACAACCAGAACTACTGTATGATTATAAACATAGTATATTGATTGAGGATGGCTTTGGAAATATAGGAGAAATTAACTGACACTAGAGACTTTTTTTCGATAGATAGATAGATAGATAGATAGATAGATAGATAGATAGATAGATAGATAGATAGATAGATAGATAATGCTAAACAAACCTCCTGAGACCAAAAAAAAACAAAAAACGTTTCTATAATTTTCTAAGTAAACACCTTTTGACCAATCAGAGAACAGCAATGTGGGAAGCGGTAACTTTTCAACACAGAACCTATGTGCCAAGCTAGCTAAGCTAGTGTCTTAACTTAGAAACAAACTAAAAAGTTGTGATTGCTGCAAAATATTTTGAAAGCTAGGATTCTGCTAAAAAAATCCTTTAAAAAATGATGTACATCGAGACTCAAATGTCGCTGAAGAGATATGGTGAGACAAACAGAAAAAACGAGTGCTAATTTTCTCACAGATAGTAAGCTAGCTATTGTGGATAACTGGAAGAAACATGAAGGTTTTAATGCATTACACATTTTTATACTCTTGTAGACATTTATGTAGGTGGAGGTGTGTACATATCTGACAATTCTGTGATTTTATGAAGAGTTATAACATTTTGAAACTGTTATTTTGGCTGTGTTTGGATTACATAAGCTGTATAAGCTAAATGACTAACCCTGTAGTAAATCACAGCTTTACACAAGAAATGAATTAGCATTAATAAAGAGTGTATTTATTGTGCACTGGCTTTTAGTTCTGAGATATTTAACTCATCGTTTTATTTAGTTCAGACAAGCTTTATCAGGAGTGAGTTATGAATAAATAAGTGCACTAGACAGTGTACCATGCACTAGGTAAAGCAGGCAGCTTATTTTTGTCTTGTTTTTACCACCGCCACTGGGTTTTGATCCTGGCTTTGAGTTAAATTGTTCCATCTGCTAAATGGAGCACTGTTTAATTGACACCGTGTTTAATTGCTGCATGATATCCCTCTTAAGCTTGAGTCACTCGTTAAAACCCAGCACTGGCTTTTTATTCCAGCCTCTCTTTGTTCAAGCTCACTTTTCTGAAGCCACTTTTGAGCTCTGACACCGTTAGTGCATAAACAAAACAATGTTTTCAGTGTGAAAGCAACAAAAATGCTTTTAATGTAAGAGTCACTGTTTTTTTTTTTTTTTTCATTTATGTAATGTGTATAATGCTTGTTTTGGGTTTTAAAACTCTAGATAGCTGACTTCTAGGGCTGTATGGTATTAAGTGGAGTGGCTAGGTCTATAGACATGAAGTGGCAAAGTAGTGTAAAAGGCTACAGTGATGATTTAAATCAACAGGAGCTCTCGTTGAGAGAGAAAACCCGAAGCTTGGAAAGTTTTATTTCAAGGGTGGAATTTGTCCATCATTACCACCTATCTGGCACAGATCCTGGCACAAATAGTATATTGTGATAATTTTGCAATATATTGTGTTTATACTGTATATGTGATAAAACAAATAGATGAGTCTATGATCAAAATAAATCATTTTTAACTTTGTAAAAGTTCATTAGTAAGTCTAAAAAGCTGAGAAGGCATAAAAGAAACAAAAAGGCCAATTCTATGATTTCTAAAGCACAGGCTTTTAAATAATACAGCATCTACAGCCATCTTCAGTTTTGCTTCAGTTTTAAAACCCATAATGTGACATGCATATCAGTGGAAGATTAAGGAGCAGGTACAAATATTGTAGATATGGATGGACAGAATGGACAAATGGGCAGAAAAGAATATCTTTACTACTTCGAACTCACTTTGAATGTCACTGCTTATGTGATGCCAATGCCTAATACAATGCCGATCACAGACCTAAACAATGAATGTTATCACATAGTGAATTTATTGGAGTCATCTCATCCAGTGTGACAAGAACTAATTTTAAAATACAGCTGAAATCACACAGCAGATTAACAAACAATATATTGTGCAGCTCTATCTCTAACAGCATCTCTCCTTGTTCCTGCTGTTCCCCCTCCCTCTCTCTAGTTCCTCTGTCCTATTAGCAAGGTGGTGTGGGCCATTGCTTTGCTAGTAATGAGCACAGCAGCACAATATGGGCACCAGGCCGGAACAGCTGAGGGAGAACAAAGCCAGCAGGATGGGGCTGATGCACAGGGTAACTACCTTTGGCAGAAAGTGTGTGTGTGTGTGTGTGTTTGGAGGGGGCACATGTGCTACTACATTACAGGGTCCAAATAAGAGACGCACAGAGGCCCCTTGAGAAGCTCCTGCCAAAAAGGCAGTCTGGTCTGTGTGTGTTCATGCACCGTGTGGGACAATGAGTAGAAGGAGCGTCTGAGAGTTTACACTCTTCTGTCCCAGCCTAGTCAACTGGAAACTTCTTCATTTGTAATCTTGAATTGGGGCATTTGACAACATCAAACCTAAAATTCCACGTTAGCATTGTCTGTTATACAATGTTTGTCTGGCGTAAATGAATTAAACCATGCTGTTAGCGGAAATGGTGAATGGCAGCTTGGGAAAACTGAGGTCATCCAGTGTTTGAAGGGAAATGAAAAGTGACGGCAGCTATTTTGGCCTCAAGTGAAACACTTAACCCAGATTGGGTGAGTGAACATAGTTGCACAGAGCTCATTAATATGAAACCTTGTTCCTTTGTATTGACAATTACAGACAGATTTATAGACAACGGTAATTAGTGAGAAATGTTTGGGTTTGAAATTTCTGATAATTGCACTCAGGATGGTCAGTAGCCTGTGTGTCTTGTAGAAATTCGCTGTTCTGTGTAACTTGGAAAGAAAAATATTCGAGAGCCACAAGGTTATGAAATTTAAGAAACAGTGTGCAATAAACAAACTCATGTTAAAAAAAAATGGAAACTCTAAAGAACCCTGTGGAGAATTTAAATGACTCCCTGTGACCAGTTCATTTACCAAGAACCCCAGGGGCAGGAAGTCCTATTGACTAGAGACACCACAACAGACAAATGAAACAAAGCACTTGTCCCTCTCTCTCTCTCTCTCTCTCTCTCTCTCTCTCTGTCCCCTTCCTCCCCTACACACAAACTTACTTTTTCATACACTCTTACCTGGCTAGAAAATGTCAGGTATCAAATGTAGCCCTTAGGAAATGTTGTTTTGTTTGAACTTTTGACTTTTGATGATTTTTTTTAAGGTAAACTGGTAGCTGGAAGGTCTCAAAGGTACCGGTTAAGAAAAATAGCTTGGAGCCATTTTTGTTTGGATAAAAAGGATGCAATTAACGTTATGCTTGGATTTACAAAAAAAAAAAAAAAAAAAATCATTAACGTGCCTGACAAATCATATTTATGAGCAATAAAAAATTCTGCTCTCTGGATATTAATAAATTCAATATATAGTTTTTAAATTGGGAAAAAAACTCTTTTAAATTTCAGACATCTGCACAACACAAACACAATACATGGTATGTTGTTATAGGAAAATAATCAACGATACATTCTGAAAAATATGAAGTTTTTATGAAGGACCTTGGAAAGAAGATCCATGTGAAAAAAAAACATTTCAGTTGGAAAAAAGAAAAAAGGCAAAAAATAGATGAAATGTTGTTTGTCAATCAATTAAGTTTTTTTTATTGTTGTTATTGGGTTTTTTTTTCTTTTTTTGTGTTCTTAGTGGCACCTTTTTTTAAAGGGTGGAGTGAAACAGCCTGACATGAAGCAAGGTCACTGAGACTCCTCCCACAAAAAACCAGCATCATAATCAACAATCAAATGTTTTTTTAATCTGTGTATGTGGAGCCTCCACTAAGTCCCTGTCTACATTGTTACTTTAGAGATAATAAATTATTAGAACTGATCAGAAATTGAGAAAGCAGCAGTGTGAAATAACAAGGTATATCCAATGAAAAATTAGTTTTTATATATAATAATACGATATTATAATAATAATATCATAATATGATATATTATGTTATTCATAACTGCATCGATCTGGATTTTCAGATCCTCTCTATAGAGATTACACTATGAAGAAGTCTGTAGTGAACTATGCGGTGCATTTGGTCCTAACTCCACAGAACCAACTGACATTGCCCTGGAAGCTATTTTTGGGTAAACACGTGTTGAGTTTGGAAAAAATGCCTGAGCTGAAGGGATTACTTTTTCCATGGCTCAAAATATTTTCCAAAGCAAACTTTAGTATCTGCTTGTAAGATCAAGAGTCATTATTTGGCATGTGTACAGCTCATTGTGTGTGTGTGTGTGTGTGTGTGTGTGTGTGTGTGTGTGTGTGTGTGTGTGTGTGAATACAATCACAGAGGTATATACATACATACATAAGGATTACATGTACAGTATAAATACCAGAGGCAATTACAGAAAATAAATAGAAGCACAGTAAAGTGATACACAGAAATTAGCATCAGTATGCAGAGCAGTGTTGAGGGAATGACATGTGATTACCATTCCAGTGTGTTTATTGACTGTTTGATGGTCTGGAGCTGGGACAGGAGCTGCTGTAATTCACATGTGTCAGTAGTGCTTTTTGGATGGCTGCAACTAAACATTCTGTAGAGACAGGTTTATTTGCCTGTGATGATTTTAGCACACGTTACTGATGTGAGTTCTATGTGAGTTCTTCGTTAGTAAGCAGAACAACCCTGGTACAGATGATACGTCATGATACATCCATTCAAGATGGTACATTGATAAAAAATGAAAGTCGAAGCCATGCTGAATTTCTCATGCTCCACATTTAGGGACTATGTGAAGTTTCTGGAGATTTCAAGTGAGAGTGTTACATCAATCTATATAGTGGTGCATCATCCTCAAATATCTACTCTACTCTCATCTGTACTCTACACTTATATCTACTCCACTCTCATCTCTACTCCACTCTCATCTCTACTCCACTCTCATCTGTACTCCACTCTCATCTCTACTCCACTCTCATCTCTACTCCACTCTCATCTCTACTCCACTCTCATCTGTACTCCACTCTCATCTCTACTCCACTCTCATCTCTACTCCACTCTCATCTCTACTCCACTCTCATCTCTACTCTACTCTCATCTCTACTCCACTCTCATCTCTACTCCACTCTCATCTCTACTCCACTCTCATCTCTACTCTACTCTCATCTCTACTCCACTCTCATCTCTACTCCACTCTCATCTCTACTCTACTCTCATCTCTACTCTACTCTCAGCTCTACTCCACTCTCATCTCTACTCTACTCTCATCTCTACTCTACTCTCATCTCTACTCCACTCTCATCTCTACTCTACACTTATATCTACTCCACTCTCATCTCTACTCCACTCTCATCTCTACTCCACTCTCATCTCTACTCTACACTTATATCTACTCCACTCTCATCTCTACTCCACTCTCATCTCTACTCTACACTTATATCTACTCCACTCTCATCTCTACTCCACTCTCATCTCTACTCCACTCTCATCTCTACTCTACACTTATATCTACTCCACTCTCATCTCTACTCCACTCTCATCTCTACTCTACACTTATATCTACTCCACTCTCATCTCTACTCCACTCTCATCTCTACTCTACACTTATATCTACTCCACTCTCATCTCTACTCCACTCTCATCTCTACTCTACACTTATATCTACTCCACTCTCATCTCTACTCCACTCTCATCTCTACTCCACTCTCATCTCTACTCTACACTTATATCTACTCCACTCTCATCTCTACTCCACTCTCATCTCTACTCTACACTTATATCTACTCCACTCTCATCTCTACTCCACTCTCATCTCTACTCTACACTTATATCTACTCCACTCTCATCTCTACTCCACTCTCATCTCTACTCTACACTTATATCTACTCCACTCTCATCTCTACTCCACTCTCATCTGTACTCCACTATCATCTCTACTCCACTCTCATCTCTACTCCACTCTCATCTCTACTCCACTCTCATTTCTACTCCACTCTCATCTCTACTCCACTCTCATCTCTACTCTACTCTTATATCTACTCCACTATCATCTCCACTCCACTCTCATCTCTACTCTACTCTTATATCTACTCCACTCTCATCTCCACTCCACTCTCATCTCCACTCCACTCTCATCTCCACTCCACTCTCATCTCTACTCCACTCTCATCTCTACTCCACTCTCATCTCTACTCTTATACTGTATCTAATCCACTCTCATCTCTACTCTACTCTTATATCTACTCCACTCTCATCTCTACTCCACTCTCATCTCTACTCCACTCTCATCTCTACTCCACTCTCATCTCTACTCTACTCTCATCTCTACTCCACTCTCATCTCTACTCCACTCTCATCTCTACTCCACTATCATCTCTACTCCACTCTCATCTCTACTCTTATACTGTATCTAATCCACTCTCATCTCCACTCCACTCTCATCTCTACTCCACTCTCATCTCTACTCCACTCTCATCTCTACTCTACTCTCATCTCTACTCTACTCTCATCTCTACTCCACTCTCATCTCCACTCCACTCTCATCTCTACTCTACTCTCATCTCTACTCCACTCTCATCTCTACTCTACTCTCATCTCCACTCCACTCTCATCTCTACTCCACTCTCATCTCTACTCTACTCTCATCTCTACTCCACTCTCATTTCAGCTGAAAACAGTGCAAATGAATAATAAGTACAGGTTCAATTCTATTAAGGGATTCCTAGCTCTACTGATCTACTGTACCTATCACATGATTCTGATCATATGTATCTACTTTCTAATATGAATTGAATAGAAAAAAGCTTCAAATGTCCCACATTATCTGATTTAAATACATTTATGTGAATTAAATACAATTAAATATGTGGTTATTATCCACTTGACACAATTAGCGTTCAACCCAAAATGACTTGTCTTTGCGATCGTGATTAAGATTTATATTTAGAAATACCATTTTCACCCACACCCTGTATGATCGAAATAACCAAAATGACATAATTGGAATTTTACAATCTTGATTACGATGTCTCATTTATCTACATTCGTAGAGGAATAAACCAAATTTCCATTCGCAACAAATGTGCCATCTGTCTCTATACACACGAGACTCGTTCACAAACGTGCTAAGCGATGTTCCATCTGTAGGATGCTTTCAGTCCATTTTGTCTAGTCAAGAAGAGTGCATGGGGCAGTGTGTTGTCTGAACATCAGGTGTATACGAGCCGAAGCACTTCTTACTCCAGGCAATGTTGTCAGTGGAAGCAGTTTGGCCAGTTGGCCAGGAGCGAGCATGCCCCTAAGCTAGGCAGGTATTTTACCAACTTTGATTAAAAGACAAGTGCTAAAGCCTGGTTTGTGAAAATGGTGCTTGCTTGCTAAGTGGTTATATGTGGATCTGCTAAAGAAATGACATACAGATAGATGTCTGATTTTGTATACAGTGAATACTGAGACAGGAAAAAAAATGGCATATTTTAATCAGCCAAAAAAAAAAAAAGTTTAAGATCAGATGTTAATGTTATCTTTGATGAGAACACGATATCTTCTCAATCCTAGCTTGTTTGTGTTTTAAAATCTTGACCAGCGGTTTTCAAAACGAGGTCCATGAAGCCGAACAATTGTTTTTGTTTGTGTTGTTATTACATTTGTAATAATAAATTTGTAAAAGTGATATTAGCCAGTTAGACTTGCAACTTGACTGGAAAATGTTTAACTTAATACTCATGAACATAATGTATTCTGCTGGTGGAAAGTGTAATAGTAAAAACAGCTCTGTGGTTCCAGTAAACAGCCCAAATCATGTTTGTACACATTGTCTAATTGGCTAATTTAATAAAATAAATCTATACTGAGCGGCTTCGTGAAAATGCCTTTACAGCTGAAGTCTGTGAGAAGTTTGAGAACCCCTGCCTTAGACCATGAACCATGAAGGATCTTGAAAGTCAAGTGGATGCCAAAGTCCTTGGAGGACTTTCAATGACAGAAAAGAAAAGGAGTTAAACCTCAGTCCACTGTTATACTCTAAATAAAAAAATATAAAGAAATCACCCCTTTTACCAAGTAGAAAGCCAGTTAATATTGACTGAACAGTGTTAACTGTGTCATCAATCACAGTGGCACACAAATGAATATATACGATTTAGAGAAAAGAATGCAAAGGGTCGGAGTCTATATGAGTCTATATGACAGAATAAAGAAGCAACAGAAAAACAAGAGTGAAGCAACAGTCAGGTGTTTTCAGGACAGGCAGATTAGGAAGGAGTTAGCTATAGTGATGGAGCATGGAATGTCAGAGGACCCTGTTTGTAGCGGCTAAGTACTAGCTGAGGCCCTTAATGAAGGCAAACCTCTGCGCGCCTTTTTAATTACTCAACCAGGCCTGACAAGCTGCCACAAAGCTCTTCAGCCAAGCAGATGGAGCGAACAAAAACAGAGTGCTTGTAGGCTCAGCAGCAACCCAGGCTTCTTGTAATCATCACAGTCACAGCCAGAGAAGAGCCACCGGACGGCACTCAGAGCCAGCGGAGCGGTCACGCTTCACAGACACACCACAGCTGCCTTGGTCATGACCTTACACTGTTTCTGCTTCAGGAGGGTCTTGTATAGAATTCAACTGAATCAACTTTATTTAGATCCAAACAGTTTACCGGTTTCTGCTTTCGTTCTTTTCACAAATCGAATTAATACTTAACAACAGCAGCAACAAGGTGAGCAAAGTCCAAAAAAAAAAAAAAAAGAAACCCAGTGGGAAAAGGTTATTAAAAAAGGATTTAGTGGCATATTTACAGTCCATCTTATCTTTAAAGGAAGAGAAAATAAAAAAAATGTGGATGGCATCAGATCAACATCTCATCACCGAAAGAGTGACGTACGAATAAAAGGTAAAGATTTAGCTGAGTGCAAAAGTTTGTACAACTAAGATATAAAATTCATAGAGGAAAGTGTTTCTAGTTATGACTAAAAATAAGATAAGATAAAGCATCCATGTTAATATTTAGATACTAATAGCTAAAAAATAAAAAGAGGAAACAGTACAAAGTTTGCACGCCCCCTTTGAATGTGAAATAAATATTGATAATGAAGGAGAAGAAGACGAAATCTAAAAGTGTAAAGCTTTTGTATGATCTTAGCTGTAATATTCATTCCCCCAAAACAAACAAATGTTCTCTTAATATATCTGCAGTGATTGAAAATACCTGACTATTTCATTCTTGTACTTTTTTAATGTCCAGTTCTTTTTACTTTGCTTGTAAATTCTCTCATATTTTGTAAAGCTATCGTTTGTTTTCAATGTTTCACACTCATTCCTTCATTTTCTGAGTTAAAAGAATATTTTCCATACGACCGATGGCTTAGCAAACAAGCTGGAGTTGACTTGATTTTATTTTATGTTACTTTTAAATATTAGTTTTTTTAGTATGTTTTGTACTCGTTTTGGATGGTTGTTTCAGGATACGCTCACATATTTGTAACATATTCAGATTCTTCATTTAAACAGTATGGGGGTTAAAAAGAAAAAGAAGAAAACGGTTAAAAGAGGTTAAGAAAAACACACAAAAACTTGCTTCTTCAAAGCAGTGTACAGTATGCAGAAACCTCGCTGTGTTCACAATCTAATGTCTAACCCGTCTACGTTGATGATTAACTTTGTATTTATGCCTAAATGAATTCTTGTTTTTCTCAGAGTGATGAGTAAAAACAAAAGTACATATATTTAATCTTGAGTGGGTGTTCGGTCGTTTTCTGACTCTTCGAGGAAGTGATGGGGTCTTTCTTTAAGATTTGTTTATACATCAACAACCTGTATTTAGCTTATCTGATACTGAGTCGCGAGATCTTTATCGGCTCGACACTCTGGACAATACTACAGCCTACAGGTACAATCAGTCACACCTGCAGTCAGTCAGGAACGTTTCAGCATCAGGCTTTATCCTAATGGCAGGTTGGTCAAATGAAAGGAAGTAAGGCTTTTCCTCCTACACTGGATCCATTCAGATAGCAAATTGATTTTGCACCGAGAAAGCAGGAGGTTGTTTGAGCTTCATCGTACTGCTACAGTAAATAAAAAAAATACAGAATAAAACAAAGTGGATGGAAATGTAAATTCTACACTGTGCTTTTAAAACGTGTCATTCATTAAAATAAAAGCTTAAAGTAGCTCAAGTTAGCAATCAAACCTGAATAAATGATCTTAAGTAACCTGTAAATATATGCTTATGGGCGATTCCAGCATTATGGGGGTGACATTTATACTCACAATGGCTAACAGAAAATGTCTCTGCGTAAAAAAAACACTTATTTTGACAAGGTCGTGTAGACTTTTGACATCCCGTCTATGCAAATTGATTCTAGGCTTGTCTCTGCAGAGATGGATCGGATATGAAACCTCTACACGACCTCAATAGAAGGATAGAATAGAAGAGAAGCCTTTATTTTATCACATATACATTACAGCACAGTGAAATTCTTTCTTCACATATCCCAACATCGGAGGTTGGGGTCAGAGTACAGGGTCAGACATGATACAGCACCACTGGAGCAGGGAGAGTTAGGGGCCTTGCTCAAGGGCTCAACAGTGGCAGCTTGGCAGTGCTGGGGCTTGAACACCAATCAACAGCTCAGAGCCTTTACCACTTGAGCCACCACTGCCCCTTATTTCAGTCTTGTTATATTAAAAAAAGAAATCATGTTAGATCTTTTCCCAACCAACAAAATCCAAGGGAACAACAAACAAGAATGCTTTATATGGCAAAAAAAAAAAAACCTACACTTTCACAGTTTTTTATATACTGGGGCTTGTTCAAAGTCATTTTAATACACGTCACAGATGGTAGGTGTATTAAAATGACTTTTTCTGTAAGATTTTCTTGACATCTCAGTTTTATCTGCTTGCTAAAGAGCTTACAAAGCGAATACAGAAAAACAGCATCAAGGCTTACTGTACCTATAGCCTGATGAGAGAACTTTCTGAAGGTGTAATGGTTGGGCATAATTTGAAAAGATATACTGGTACAAACAAAAGAAAAATACGCCGATCACCCAAAGAACACAATAGCCACCGTGAAGCATGGTGGTGGCAGCATCATGCTATAGGACTGCTTCTCTTCAACTGAAACTGAGGATCTACTGTAGATAGACAAGTAGACAAAAGCCAAGTCAACAAAGTCGAGTGATAGTTTCTAGAGAAGATCATTGTTTTGGAATGATCCACTCACAGCCTAGATCTGGAGCATAATTACAAGGAAGAGTGGAATATAATCACCAAATTAAGATGTGCTAAACTGAAAGACTCTTACACTATCTCCTGTACAACAAAAGGTGTTTGTACATGTTCAGTATGTACACTTAATACAACCAGGCTTTCGTTTAAGGTTTTTCACTTGAATTTTGAACTGAATTTTCACTTCAGCTGAAGTGGAACCAGCGGTTTTAACAAGGGTGTGTAGACTTTTATATCCAGAAAGATTCTCCTTGAGTATATAATTACTGATCGTAGTGACATCTATTTTTCTATCTATTTATCTATCCATCTATCCATCTATCCATCCATCCATCCATCCATCCATCTATCTACTGACATCATTATAGGAGGTTAAAGGTTATAAGATGGTAAAGATTAACACACACTGGACATGAACAATGATGTTTATAGATATACCTGCAATTAAGACTAATAATACAGGGGAGTCTAATAAAGTGCTGCTGCATCCGAGACATTCATATAGACACCTCAGACACTGCTGAGAACGAGACGCCGTATAACATCTGGTCAGTGGTGCTCCAATGATGGATGGGCTGGAGGAAGGCTGATAAACTGTCCCGAGCAGCAGCTAAGATACAGTCAGTAATTGTTCTCCTGCAAAATGGAACCTAAATTGCAGGTTAGTTTGGTAAAATGGCTAGTTAGATCAAGCTAGGTGTATCAAATTAACAGGTCAAATTCACACAGAAGGAAAATGGACAAAGGATGTTTTTTGTGTGTGTATGTGTGTATGTGTGTGTGTGAGTGTGTGTGTGTGTGTGATCAGTACGATCACAAAGCGTCAGTTATCTTGTGAGGTCATATCAGTTCACATCGAAATGGAAGGAGCTGTGTTAAAAGTTCAACTTAGCGTGAGAGCTTTTTTTCTCTCTAATGTTAACAACTTCTTTGTTTAGCTGTACTTTATTTTTTATATAAAATGATTGCAATGCACAGACCAGTGTAGAGAATTTTAATCATATTTACTAGAGGGTTCACATAGTACAGAATGGGTGAGGCATGTGACTGCTTTATATATATATACACATATTGTTTAAAAAATAAATTCTCTGTATAGTCTAAACCAGGCTTTTCTTTAGTCAGGAGTAAAGCATTGTGGAACGTACCATAGGAAGATAATCAGCGAGTAACAAGTCTTTTATTCCTCTGTTTCTCTCATGTGATTAACCATTTTAAAAGTATTATTTAAATGATAGTTCATATCTTTAATCAGTTGCATATGATGTTGTGGAACATTCTAGAGACACGTTCAATCCTGTTATCACTTACGTTAAAGCAGCTATAACCATTCACTCAGCAGCTTCTCTCTTTTTTAATCACTTGAAGTTAATATGGCAAAAAAAAAAATAAAAAAATCAAAACTTATCATTTTTTTTAGAAAATTGAATAAAAGCCACTAGACGTGAACTTTTCATTGTGAAGCTTCAAATTCAAGTATACAGGTATACACACTTTCAAAAAAGAAATTGAGAGTCAGCTCTGCTGTGATGGAAAGTCAACATCACAAGATCCGGTTGAATATGTGTAGATCCTTAAAGGATCCCTCGGTTTATTTCCAAAGAGGAAAATAGTTAATGTTTAAATTTTAATAACATTATTATAGGGGGGCACGGTGGCTTAGTGGTTAGCACGTTCGCCTCACACCTCCAGGGTCGGGGTTCGATTCCCGCCTCCGCCTTGTGTGTGTGGAGTTTGCATGTTCTCCCTGTGCCTCGGGGGTTTCCTCTGGGTACTCCGGTTTCCTCCCCCGGTCCAAAGACATGCATGGCAGGTTGATTGGCATCTCTGGAAAATTGTCCCTAGTGTGTGATTGTGTGAGTGAATGAGAGTGTGTGTGTGCCCTGCGATGGGTTGGTACTCCGTCCAGGGTGTATCCTGCCTTGATGCCCGATGACACCTGAGATAGGCACAGGCTCCCCGTGACCCGAGGTAGTTCGGATAAGCGGTAGAAGATGAATGAATGAATGAATATCATCACCAAGTATCTCAAGATACCTTAAGTATGTGAGTATAGTGCTTTATATGATCCGGTTGAATCTGTGTAGATCCCTAAAGGATCCCTCAGTTTATTTCCAAAGAGGAAAACCGTTGATGTTTAAATTTTAATAATATTGTTACTTCTTTTAATATTATTATATCATCACCAGTTAGCATGTTCGCCTCACACCTCCAGGGTCGGGGTTCGATTCCCGCCTCCACCTTGTGTGTGTGGAGGTTGCATGTTCTCCCCGTGCCTCGGGGGTTTCCTCCGGGTACTCCGGTTTCCTCCCCGGTCCAAAGACATGCATGGTAGGTTGACTGGCATCTCTGGAAAATTGTCCCTAGTGTGTGATTGCGTGAGTGAATGAGAGTGTGTGTGTGCCCTGTGATGGGTTGGCACTCCGTCCAGGGTGTATCCTGCCTTGATGCCCGATGACGCCTGAGATAGGCACAGGCTCCCCGTGACCCGAGGTAGTTCGGATAAGCGGTAGAAGATGAGTGAGTGAATGAATGAATGAATATCATCACCAAGTATCTCAAAATACCTGAGTATAATACCACATCTAAGGTATTGATTTAAGTGTTTAGCTTATAATAAGTGCAATAGTAAAGCAAGAATTTAATGATTATTTGGATTGAATGATGGTTAACTCCAACTGCTGTGTAAAAGGAACAGCTCATTTTGCTGTGATTAACTCAGCATGTGTTCTGTTCAATAGATACCAGATATGGGGTTAAAAAGAGTAAACAGAGGGTTTCCCTTTCAGAGAGAGAAACGTTTTCATCCAAGTGAATAGTTGCAAATATAACGTGTTTCGTATAAGACAAACGGAATCTAGAAACATTTAATATTTTGTTAATATAACAATGTTGCATGAGACAAAGCTGTAAAATATCAATTTAATGTATTTATATAAAAGTTGGAATGATATTTCTACTAATGTGCAAAACATAAGATTAAAAAAAAAGAAACTTCTTCAGTTATAAAATAAAAAACAATCGGTATTTTTTTTTTAATATGGGCTATAAATTTAAGATTATATTTTTGTAAAGAAATCATTGGCATCATTAAAAATTATTACAGTTTATAGTGCACTTACTGAAGAGAAATAAGCGACATGCTCCCTCTTGTGGACACAATCCGTAACTACACTATAGACCTTTAGGGGGGAGAATGGCGTCCCTCTGAGGAAAATCTTAAAGGTTTAGATGTAGAGGGTTACACGGTGTTTCCTCATCATAGAGGGATCTAGGAAGGTTCCTTTAGCTATCCCCCAAACCCTGAAGAACTATTTTATCTATTACTTAACAGTGTATACGAAAATACAAGGGTGAGTCAAATAAAAAGATTCACTGAATCACTCAAATATTGATACATTTTTTTCTAAATTAATCTTGATACTTTGAACGAACTGGAGATCATTTTGGGGGAATATGACAATTTACACCTATTTACAGCAACAAAAATGTTTTTTTTTTTTAAATTAAGGTTTTCATTCGGCTTAAAAGTTTTAAACAAGACTTGATTCGGAGTCAAGAACTATCTTTATTTTGTATGCTTTAAAAAGTGAGGAGAATTCTACTAATTTATTCTGAAATATTTATTATAAAAACATTAATAAATAGTAAACTACTGAAAGCATTAATGACAATGATGCATGTGAGAAGGAAAATTCTGTCATTTTTAGAAGTCATATTGAAATATTTCTGCTTCATATTATGGACATTGTATTGGCTCAGTTATAAAAATACAGCAAGTTTATTTATTTTTTTTTAACCGTTAAAATAAAAACGGTTCTTGGCACAATGTTTAGAAAAAAAGCTTAAACATTAAATCCTTTTTTTCTAGATGTAGTAGATTCAGAATAACTACAGAGGAAATTACTGGGACACAATTATGACACTGAAAATTGCTTACTTATATGAAAATGAGTAGATTTTTCATGAAGATGTGGAAGGCGTGTTTATGTGTTAGGTCAGGAATGATGTCGTCTCAGCTCGAAACAGTTGGTCATGTAATTATAGTTGAATCTAGGACATTTTGCAATGCAAACCTCTTTAATACTGGAACTCCGGTTCTGAAGAACGGATGAAGAATTGAAAAATACAGTCTTTTTTAAAAGGATGAGTCAGTAAAAGTCTGATTTTTAGTCTTACACCTCCCTGTTGCGTCGAGTAATGACTATTTTGCGGTAGGTCCGTCTCTCTGAGATGTTACGCCTCACTTTCACCACGGGTGGAGTAGCCACTTCCAGTTCAATAGATGGACTGGAATGGGATCTCTTCATCCCTCCATCTAGATCACTGTCCTGATTTTCTTCAGTGTCTGTTCCTTTCCAAAGCTCCTGGTCAAAAAGGGTGAGGTCTGTCCCGCTCACCGTCTCGGAGAACTTTCCGAGCGTCTGCCAGATATCTAGAATGTGAACATAAGCCTCGTAGCGGGATCGCTGAGAAGAGAGAAAGGTGACAGAGAGGCAGTCAGAGATCTCTAGCGTTAAATGCAAAAAGAGGAGAGTGCGATTAGAGGAGAATATCACTCTTTACAACCACGGTGAATGGAAATGCATCCCAGCATCTCAGCAACCTTCAGGAGATAAGCTACAAGAGCAGAAGACCACATTAGGTTCCTCTCCTATGTGCTAAGAATCTGAGGCTACAGACTTTTCCAGTTTAAGTCTGGAAAAAATATCACCTCTTAGTTAGTTAGTTTTGGTTTAGTTCATCAACTGAAGGTTATTCATTAGAATGATAAAAAAAAATACTACTACTACTACTACTAATAATAATAATAATAATAATAATAATAATAATAATAATTGTGACCTTGATTCATAATCTCATGGCCATTTTAACCCAAATTTATGATCTAATCTTGTTCCTGCTGAAAGCTTCTGCTCATGAGCATGGTGGATCTCACAGGTTTGTAAATGTACACGAACCTCATGCTGCAGGTATTCCTCCTTCTGTCTGTGCTCCTCCACTTCTCTGGCTTTTACCCTACGGCTCTCTTGTGCCCCCTGCTGTAACGCGCTCAGGTCCTCCTGAAAAGACTGCAGCATGGCGGCATGTGACTGTAGCTGCTTCTCCTGCATTTACACACACATACAAACAACACACACACACACACGTACATCTCTGCACTTCTGTTGCAATTCTTGCACATTACTTTTTATGCTGCTACAATCAGCTGGTCCTTATATTAACTCTCATAGCATTTTTACGTGCACTTAACTGCAGAACTGTGTCCTGATCAATGTGCTGTTAATACGTATTGTATTGTGCTGTCTGTCTTGCACTGTTTTGTGTAGTAGTGCATTAGTTCAGTGTGTACTGCACCAGCTATATGGTTAAAATGAAAATAAAAGCTTCTTGACTTCACTTGATCAGAACTGTGTGATCGCATTATGAGACACACTGCCACGACTTAAAACTCAAAAAGACCCCATTAATAATACCAGAAACCAGGACAGGACAGACGAGGCAGGACGTTTATAGCATGATTCTGTTTTTACATGAGCAGTGAGTCAGAAGCATTGCACCATGGCGCTCATGACGCGTGCTAAAAATGGGGTCAAACTGCGGTTTGTACAAACTCAACTGCAGCTGCACTTCTTTAATCATCCAGTAATTTAGTACTCTAGGAAAATACCCGTTTGTTAATAACTCTGGTTTAAAAGAAACGTTTCTGTTCCAGCATAATACTGCCATAATCACACCGAGGCCACATGGTGCAACCACCCAATACCCCCATGTACGGTGGCACCATAGTGTTTAAGCTATTGACTAGAAGGTTAAGAGTTTAAATCCCAACACCACTCAGTTAAATCCTTACGCAAGACCTTTAACCTTCAACTCTATCCTGACTCAACTGCAAGTGGATAAAAGCATCAGCCAAATGAGTTATATGTAAATGTACATGTGTGTGAGATGTAGTAGCTCAGTGGCTACGGTGTTAGTCTACAGTTCTGAAGGTTGTGAGTTTAAATCCCTGGGTTCACCAAGCTGCCCCCACCCTCAACTGCTCAGTTGTATAGAAAAAAAATGAGATGAAAATGTATGTCGCTCTGGATAAGGGCCATAAATGTAAACGAGGCCCAGTCAATCAGTTTCTAAGGTGATATACAGTGAGTAATGAATAAAACTCAATTGGTGTTATAGGAAATTCATCAGTGATGCAGGGTCAGGCATAACAGCACGTACTCTGAAGTGTTTTATTCACACAAACCACAACCATTTACTAACAATCTTTATCTCTATAAGTGCACATCATTTTATATCAGCTATAAACACTATTCCCTCATCAGCCTCTTTTTTCTCTTACTTATCACTAACAAAACAAAACAAGGAACACGTCTTGTTACCCAGAAGTCCTCTGTCCTGGTGACTCTCGAAAACTGATCACATTAGCCATTACTTGCTCCTCCTTTTTAAATAATATGTTTTTCGTTCCGTTTATTATTATTATTATTATTATTATTATTATTATTGCCCGTGAATTAGCTTTTATTCTACAGATGATAAGGAATTAGAAGTAGCATGATTATATAAACCAGTGAATTTAATTTAAGCTTTAAAAAAAACTTTGTCTACCAGAGTGAGCGTAGACTGTGTTGCAGGGAGAATGGGTCTGCAGAACTTCCTCTGAGAGCCGACGGCTGCGGGAAACGGAGGAGACGAATACAGAGCGGACACCAGGTTGATTCGTCCGATCCAGGAGTTCATTTGCTCTGTGGATCTAAAAGACGAGAGAACGTGATGCCGATCAAAACGGCTGATAAAAGATAGTGGATTCTCGATAGTATTTAATCTGACATGCTTACTGTGCTTCAAAGAGGAAAACCCTCCAATCTGCGGTCTGAAGGCGGAACACGTGAGGACGCTTGGTATAGTTCTGTGCTCGCTCAGCCAGAGCGTGATGGACACTGAGCACCTCCTCAGAGCTTTGCCAGTCCTTCCTGTATTCATCCTAAGCGATAAACAGATATAATCATTAAAACTATCCATATAATCATGATGTCTTTTTTGTTACCTTTTGAATAGCTGACTTTGAAGAGAGTGATGTACATTTTCCTCAATGTTGAGTTGAACTGTAGATTCAGTGTTATAGATTTAAAAAGTGCACACATTTGTTTGTTTTTTGTTAACATAACTCAGTATAATACAGGGGGCACGGTGGCTTAGTGGTTAGCACATTCGCCTCACACCTCCAGGGTTGGGGGTTCGATTCCCGCCTCCGCCTTGTGTGTGTGGAGTTTGCATGTTCTCCCCGTGCCTCGGGGGTTTCCTCCGGGTACTCCGGTTTCCTCCCCCGGTCGAAAGACATGCAGGGTAGGTTGATTGGCATCTCTGGAAAATTGTCCGTAGTGTGAGAGTGCGTGAGTGAATGAGTGTGTGTGTGTGCCCTGCGATGGGTTGGCACTCCGTCCAGGGTGTATCCTGCCTTGATGCCCGATGATGCCTGAGATCATGACCCGAGGTAGTTCGGATAAGCGGTAGAAGATGAATGAAAGAATTAATGAATGAGTATAATACAGTATAAGGCGAGAGGTGCTGTGAGCAGCCATGTTGATTTGATTTACGCTGGACTTCCCAATTCCGAATTCTGAGCTCGAGGGAGTATTTTCTTTATTTTTTATTAGTTGGAGGTCAAAATTATGAGCTATAAGCTTTAGTGGAAAGCAGTGTAAGTGCGGACTATATACACTATGGGTATGTGTAGGAGACTGGATGACAGATTGAATGACTGAACACACAGAAGAGGTATATCTGCTTACTCTCAACTGGCTTACACTTACATTTCTTATGACCAATCACAGTCCTGGTTGCATAGAATGTCTGTAAAGTTTTCCAAGCTTTATCCATCACAGCAACCTCCTCAATTTATAATCACCAGCCAAACCTCGTTTGTCATGTATCCTTAAGGGTACATATTTTACTTTTGGTAATTGGACCACGGTTGTACGTACCTTAAAGCTGCAAGATCATTCAGTTACTCAAGTGAAATATGTATACATACTGTATCATTGTGTGTGTACAAACACTTTCAAAGAACTTCTATTGTTTCAGGATTTCTGGTTATTGTGTGGAAATCAAGAATCCAGAGAAGTTCAGAAAACATACAGAAAACTGGTGAGAACAATCTGTACCCATAAACTATAAAATAAGCCAAGAAAAGAGAAGATGTCTGATCAGTGGCGAGGGAGGAAACCAGAGTAACCAAAGGATACAGATATATACATATACACATACACATATAAATATAGTTCCACAGAGGTTTCACAATGGCTCACATTGTAAAAACCACAGGTTTAAAGGATATGACTTTATAAGTGCATGCCTTTATTTAGTACCATGACATTAGACACGAAAAAGCCCTCCTTACCTTTTGTAAATAGAGCACCATTCCTTTAAGCACTGCATAAAACGTCTTCCAGCTTCTCTTTCCCCAGGGAGCTGCAATAAACGACATGTACATCGAATACTGAAACCGTCACACGAGTGGTCTTAAAGCTAAAAGAAAACACACTTCGATCACGTACTGCGTTTGCCGTCTATGTCCGCATGCGCTTTCCTCTTCAGGAATCCTTTCTGGAACACGGTGGCCTTCTTGTCATGAGCAAGATCCTGGAAGGGGTTACTCTTCGAACGAAGAGACGAATCCTGATCCGAGTCCTGCTCGAGGGTCATAGAGGTCAACAGTTCCTTCTCTTCTCTAGAGGAAATACACAAGTGACATTAGGTTAGGAGACTGAGAAAATCTAATCTCAAAGCAAGAAGCCATCAATGTAATTTTTAAAAAAAAAAAAAAAGGGACTCACACTGCCCACTCAATCTGGTGATTCTTGATTGAGTTATAAAGAGACTGAAAGACAATTTTGAAGAGTTAATCAGTAGAGAAAAAAAATACATACATATTTTATATACACATATATATATAGCCCACTGCTGGGCCCCTGAGCAAGGCCCTTAACCCTCAGTTGCAAGTCACTCTGGATAAGGGTGTCTGCTAAATGCCGTAAATGTGTGTATATATATATATATATATATATATATATATATATATATATATATATATATATATATATATATATATGAATGTTTATTATATGTATACATATATGTGTATATATACACACACACACACACACACACACACACGTGTGTGTGTGTGTGTATATATATATATATATATATATATATATATATATATATTTCTGATAAGATCTAGGCCCAAGATCTGGTTGCCTCAGCATGCAAAATTTCAGCAATTGCAAATAAGTGACACATAGAAGAGATCCGAGGCTATAACTTCACAATTATCTTTTTTCAGACGAGTGCAGAAGTTTGTGCGCCCTACGAAAATATCATTACGTTAAACAAATAAACAAAATGTCTGTCCTAAGGCTATGGGACGTTTTGCACTCAATATACATTAGAGGTTTAAAATGATTTGCAGTACTCCTCCTCTCACCTTCAGTAAGTCTTTGCTGAAATTCTCTCCTTCGTTCATCCCATCCAGATTAGACACAAAGACAGGCAGGGACATGGCCTTCCCAACATTCTGATCAGAAGGAGGACATTTTATTGTCTTACATCTTACACTGAACTAGAAAGTGGTGTGAACGCAACAGAGGCAGTAATATCTTCAAGCCTATAATCTGCTTCAGTATCCTAGCTATTAGGTGGAAATAGAAGCTACCTGTCCATGCAGGTCTGTGTTGAGCAACATGATGGCACATGTGAGCATGAGCACGACTCCGGCTGAGGAGAATATCTCAGGATTGCACTGCTGGTAACGTCTGGAGAAATGATCCAGAACTCGCTCCCTCTCCTGAGTCTCACCGATCAGAACCACTTCCTTCATAAAAGCACTAGAAAATGAATTTTAAAAAAAAGCTTACTAAAAGTTAGCATTGAAAATTTATTTTAGAATTTATTCCGTCCCATATTCCTGTAGTTCCTGGATCATCTCACCGAAGAGCTTCATCCAAGCTTTGGTCAGTGAAGTCGAAGAACTTAAGGTACTCCTCCCCGACAGCATGACTGAATGCATTGCTAATTAAAAAAAAAAAAGCATGCGTGTTTCTTGAGTGATATTTACAGTCCAGTGTAAAAGTTTGTACACCCTTATGACAAAACTAAGGCTGCCCGTGGATGCCCATACATTTTTCAGACAATCTTCAGTTTAGGTCTAGAGACTGAGATGACAATGGCATATTTACATATATTTACCTTATTGACTATATTTATAAAAAATTGGTCTTTGATTTAAATTTGTTCTAGCAATAACTTTTTTTTTGTAACTTTTTAGAAAATCAACCCTTTAGTAGATCATTTATAAAATACTGGTATTTCCCATTCATAAAGTATGTTGTTAAAAACTTTTGAACTGAACTTTTACTATGATTCAGTGCTAACAATAACTCACTCTTTGTCCAGATGTTTGACCACATCTGTACGCTGGACATTGTCGAGCCTGTAAAGTCTCTCTGCAAGTTTACAAGCTTCCTCTCTGTCCACAACCTCTCCATTTCCGTTCTTGTAGGTAGCCGATGGTTCTGCAGATATCTGCTGCTGTTCCTCAGTCACATGCTCAGATGATCCCTTTCCAGCTTGTCCTACACTTTCTTTGTCATGGGTCTGCTGTTGTTCAGAGTTGATGTGGTTTTCCTGCTCGATTAGTTGGAGCTCGTCTTGCTGACTGGTTTCTTTACTGTCCTTCGATTCTGAGAGTTGTGATGTTTCTGTTTCAGTAGAACTTTCAGGCTGGTCCAGGACTTCTGTTTCGTTGGGATTTTCTGTTGGGTTTGTTTCCAAAGCAACTGTAATTTTTGTCTCAATTGTGAGGTCTGAGGTTTTTGTTTCATTGCAAATTGATTGCTTTGATCCTTCTGAAGTTTCTTCACCAAGTAACAGTTCGTGACTTGACTCCTCGGAGTCTTTCAAGTGGTCCGAACAATCTGACTGTTGTATTAATTGTTCTTTGTGTCCATGAGGTTTTACTTCCACTGCACTTTCGATCTGGTCTTCACAGGTTGCTTCCTCTTGCTTGAGACACACGGAGTTGTGCACCTCCGCAAACGTTTCTGCATTTTCTATCTCCAGTGTCTCTTCGCTTGCAATCACATTTTTAGAATCTTCAGCCTCTAAAGCATCGCAAACCAAATCAGGTGGTACTCCTGGTTGTGGCACATCTGACTCTTGGATAAGACCAGCTTCCTCGATTGGTTTGGAGTCCACGTCTAGGACTGGGTCATTTGTTTCTGACTGTAGTATAGTACTGCAGCTCTCTTCACAAGGGGTCATTATGATTACACTGATACAATCCTCAGAAGTGAGTTCTTCAATGTCTTTTATTTTGCCCACATCTTCAAGTCTTTGTTCTGGTTCAGTTAAAAGCACAGTGTCCCCTGTTTTTACAAATTCCTCCTCAAGAGCTTCTAAAACTTCAGGATCCGGCTGGATCTCTGGGATCTCAGTACAGAAAGTGCTTTCTATCTCATCATCCACTAATCCACCATCATCTCTCACTTCTGATGTCTGTGAGGTATCTGAAAATATATTAGAGCACAGGAACTTAAGAAAACTGACATGTACAAACATGGGATCATGAATGTTTTGTACCATAGTAATGATTCCTTTTTATCAAATACTCATTACTTGGGCTCAGAAAACCAGTTCAACTCAAACCTTGTCAATGCTATAAGCCTTTTAACTAGATCGATATTTTAAGAGTAATGGGATATGCAATTACAAATGGCAAAACAGTAATATAATATACAAATATTGAAATGAAGTTTAAGGAAAAGGCAGCAGTTCAATTTTTAACTAGTAGTCACATAGTTAAGGCTCTGGGTTGTTGATTGGAGGATCGTTGAGATATGTGAAGAAAGAATTTCACTGTGCTGTAATATATATCACTCACTCACTCATTCATTCATTTTCTATCGCTTATCCGAACTACCTCGGGTCACGGGGAGCCTGTGCCTATCTCAGGCATCATCGGGCATCAAGGCAGGATACATCCTGGACGGAGTGCCAACCCATCGCAGGGCACACACACACACTCTCATTCACTCACGCAATCACACACTACAGACAATTTTCCAGAGATGCCAATCAACCTACCATGCATGTCTTTGGACCGGGGGAGGAAACCGGAGTACCCGGAGGAAACCCCCGAGGCACGGGGAGAACATGCAAACTCCACACACACAAGGCGGAGGCGGGAATCGAACCCCCAACCCTGGAGGTGTGAGGCGAACGTGCTAACCACTAAGCCACCGTGCCCCCCTGTAATATATATGTCTTAAATAATTAGTAAATTTAAGTAAATAATGTAGAAATTTCACAGGCTAACTATCTTTTCTGGTTACATGGTTAAAAAGTTATTAAATGGTTTCAAAATGCCTAAATGGGGAGATTTAAATACAAGCTAGAAACTAAATTCCTGACTAAAAGGATTTGAAAATATTAAAACAATTCTGCTAGGGTTAGCTAGCTTACAAGGTGCTAGCTGCTAGTTCATAATTGACTTATGTGGCAAAAATAATATCTTTCAAGCACTCAAAGAAACCAGCTTTTTTTTTCCCAGTAGCTTTCCACAAACTGTGTATGAAAGACCAATAATTAAAAAAAAAAAGTATTTGCCCTGTGTTTATTCGAAATAATCAAAAAATAGAACCTAAATCCTTAAAAATAGAACCTAAAATGTTGAGCTTTTCTTTTAAATATCTATGCAAACCGCCGTAAAGCCGCTGTTAAAGGGTTAAATGCTGTGTGTAATACTGTGGTGAACTCCCCCTCTCCTCGATAGAATGTTAAATGGAAATTCATAGTAGGTGTGTTTATGCCTCCAGGTAGACATAAATAAAACAGGAAGCAACATTGCAAGTCACATAGAAAGAGGTGTGCATGGACACTTTCTCTCTCCCACCCCCCACCCCACGACTGATACTGAAAATGTATACCGACATATTTAACAAATCGACAGTGATATATGAGGCATGTAATAAATAAAAAAATGCACGTTACCTGTGAATGGTGTCTGGTCATCTTCATTTGATGGCCTCACACAAACATTCACATCTCTGTGCACATCATATAACTGCGAGAGAGAAAACAAACAGGACATAAAAGCACATATAAATAACACACTGATAACTATCTAGGGAGTTTTATAATAAACTTAAATTCTACTTCCTGCATGTGCAAAAGCTTGTACACCCCCCAGATGAGAAAAACATGTCTTCAACATAATAATTCTATTATAAATATTATAGAATTATTATGTTGAAGACATAATAATTCTATAATATTTATGATATATATATATATTATATATATATATATATATATATATATATATAAAAAATATTCTATAATTTTTTTCTTATATTTCGAATTGTGTTCTTGTTACAGGGTATAGCTATGACTTTTGTATTAAAACAAAATAAATAAAAAATATCAAATGTTTTTAGATGTCAAACCCAATGGGTGTGCATACTTTTGCACTCAACTGTAGACAGTAAATATGATATGGAAACAATTTCGCCTCTCATCACACCGCCTCACAGTCACTCATATTGAGAGGTGCTTTTCTACATGCCAAACCACACAACCTTTCCTGTCAGACAAGTACTAGAGACATTATGGAGTCAAAACAGGCCAATGCTTGAAATATGAATGTGCTAGCTTTCAAAATGGCACAGTCCTTGAATTAGCATTACAAAAAAGCCAATTTCCTTTTAGTTGAAAAAAAAAAAAAAACAGATCTGTGTGTCATTTGTGTTACAGTCCTGTTTTTTTGACAACTGTTTAGCTTTCATTTCAACGCTTAAAACAGCAGATAAACTTCTTAACGAACATGTCAACTTTCAAAATAATGCCTTTACGGATTAGCCGTAAAAACAGATCAGCGGTACGTTCCATAGCATCGTCTAGTTTCTATTGTTAAAGCAGCGATCTGGTCCGTAGATGACTTGACATGTAGAACTAAATCAAGATGAATAACTGGGACTTAATCTGTAACTGGAAATAATCTGTAACAGCTAGATTACCTAAATTTGGATAAACATAGCTTCATATATGTCTTAAACATATAGTGTACTACATAGAGTTATTTAGAAGGAGCATTAAGCCATTTGGTGTCAAGCCACACCTATTCGGTTACTATAGAAACAGCGATAAACAATGGTTTGTGTAATTAGAAATACGTATGCGCAATAACCCTAAAAAAAATCGTTTGATGTTATGATGCCACTAAACAAATTATTTCTTGCATTTCTGTCAGAATCAATAGTTTAAAATGTTTTTTGTTGCTTCACTGCAGATTTTTAGCCTGATCTTTTAGTACTGGAAATGACTTTCCAAGATTACCAATTGACTACAAGGACTTTGTAAATACATACCTGGCAAGACTCGACTTCTATACTTATAACTGTGCCGTGCTGCAAGACATCATTCATCTGTCCAGGATCTTCAACTTGTACCAGATCAATAATTTCCTCCTGGTTCAACAAAGGCATGTCTAAGGATGGAGGATTAACTACCCAGTCCGTATTCAATCCATAACTCGAGTTAATCTCACTTGAGCCTGGCTCTTGGGATGGAACATCTGCAGGAGTTTGTGGCATATCCCACTGTACTGTAGCACAGCTGAAATGCATGCTGGGAACCCTAACAGGGTACATTGTAATTGAAACCCCATGTTCTAAGGGTTCAGAGCCATCTTTAGCCAATGGGTTCTGGGATTTATCCATACGGTTTTCTTCCTGGCATCGGTTATTCTCCCGCTCCACCCTCTCAATGTAAAGCTTGGCTTCCAAATATGGTTCTTCTGCCGGTTCTGGAAAAGCAGGTTGTGCGGAAAGCATGGGATCGTTCTCCATGGCTTCTCAAGCAACTGATTCTATGTGATGACTGGAGGTTGTGTCTCCATCTGTAGGCTACACAAGCATGTAATGGTGATTACTAGTCACAAAAATAAATAAATAAATAAATGTACCTCATTTATCAATCTCTTAGCAAAGTAGTGCTTGAGTATTTAAATGTTTGGTTGTATTTAAATGTATTGTTGATTGGAAAATTGGGGTTCAGGCCCCGGTACTACCAAGATGACCCTGTTGGGCCCTTGAGCAAGGCTCTTAACCCTCACCGCTCACCTCACTGGGATATGTGAAGAAAGAATTTTCTTCATCATCTTCTTCTTCTCATAAGACAAACTGAACTACACAGTCCCAATTCCAGCGATACAAACATTTCTGTAAATGTGTTTTGTGCAGCTGACTTACAATTTTGCCACAACTACAACCAAAACTCTATAAAAGGTAATGAAAAGAGAGCTGAAAACAACAATATGATGACAAAACGGTGAAAGTGCTTTGTGCGCTAAATCCTGCAGTACTGCAGTTGCGCCACCGAGTCAGTGAGTTCGCTACCAGAGATACACTTTAACACCTCCTCATTGTGCAATTACTTTGTTCTTACCGAATAGTTTATTTTGTGTTAGAAATTGTCAATTTCTTCCTTCCTTTTGTATATATAATCTCACTAAATGTATACAATTTCAAGATCATTAATCGAGTCTCCTTATATAAAAACGAAGACAAATTCACCAGCTTCATCATCGTCACATGACTTGCTCTTGTGAACAACGTACAGGTAATCCTGTTCGAATCTAAGCTCACCGTATGTACCTTATCCTTAACACATAGACCTGGCTCTGTGAAGGACAAAACCTAACCCATGTGATTTGAATACCAAAATATCAGCAACTGTGAAGTGGAACTGCAGGAATGTAGAGTGACGTGGAAAGCCGACAGAACATTGTCTCTTACTTGACATGTAACTATGAACATTACATCACTGAATACTGATGTTCGGATCACATGATGGTACAACAAATAGTATCATAAATCCATAATTCTAGAATCAGGTTTATTGGCTAAGTATGTTTTTACACATAAGGAATTTGATATCGGCTGTTCTTGACGCTCAAAAGTCAAAGTCAAGACAATGCTACACGGAGAAATTTAATAAAGAACATAATATATAGAGCATGAGACAGGTTAGCAATGTATATAAAGTGTATGATGAATCGCTCCATCAATTTATTCTGGTAATGGTTTTCAAGATATTAATTACAAGAATATTTTAATGACATTTTTGACTACTTGTCTCGTTAATATGACATACATCTCGTATCCAACACGTTTCATGCTTAAAGGATGATTACCACATTTACCACTGAAAACATGCTATGACTACAACACTAACATGGCAATCATTGCAATAAACCATAACAAAAAGTTGCCTCAAACTCACCTTTTTAATAAAGTATTATTAACTTCTGTTAATGTCCATAACCATTACAACCACTTTTTTTCCCTCCTCCTCCTCCTCTGAGATGTGCACAGCGGATGTGCGTTGCAATGACTTTCTCTGCAGGCGTCACAGAGGCATAGTTCCACTTCCTGGCTGCAAATAAACCACTACAGCAAAAAAATTAGAAAAAAAAAAAGGGGTGGCAGATGAAGGTTAAGATGGTGTTGAATTGAGGAAGTGTGTACGAGTAGTTCCTTAATCTCTCGCTAGAGAAAATTCTCAAAATGATATTTAAGCACTATTATTGGCTAGTTAATAATACAATTATATAGCACACTCCCATAAACTTATTTTGCAACAAGTCTTCATGCTCAACTCACCGCATCTAACCCACATCCGGGTCCATCCCCACTTTATTTCCTGCTGGTGCTCACCTCAACTCTTCCTGTAGAATGAACACACTTATGAGTTCCACTGTTCAACCAGACAAGGCTGAGCCAACGTGTCAGTTTTCAGACCAGTCGTTGGTCTTGTTTTTGCATATTACAATGCTCTTTGTGTGATTTCAACACCCATTCTGTCAGTGGCCAGTCTAACAGCAGGCTTTAGTGAGACATGCTGAATAGACATAGACAAACTTAATCCTACAGACATCTCTGATGACCTAACCTCTTGTCTAGGAGCCTTAAAATGAAAAGGGTTTCTTTTTTTTGTTTAGTTTTGGACATCTGCTTTTACTACAGTAATGAATCAATATATAAAAGGATCTGAGAGTGAAAGAAAGGCTAAAAGCTTTTAATAATGATGTTGCGCAAAAAACTAATGCAGCTAACTTGCCACATGATATATTTTTAGATGACTCTGCAATAGTGGCAACATGAACAGGAAAACAGAATGACGCACAGACGTCTCTGATCTGATCCTTAAACTCTGGTTCGATCAAACAAATTTAACATTCACCGATCCAGCTTAGAGTTCCATATTAGTTTTCCTGTCTTATATCAGAAGCTCAGTAGCTCAAGAATTAAACCAACAGGGTTGAGCAATATCACCCAAGGTCTCATAGAATAAGTATGAAGTCATTGAGGTTTGGTTGTTATTTATTCCAAGTTTCCTCAGAATACCAAACGTGGGCTGAAAGAGATCACTAATAAGCTCAATGTCTTCTACAGTCTGGGCTAGAAAAAAAAAAGTCAGCCCAGCTTTGCTTCTTTATTCTATTGCGTGTATTTTTTTCTTATGACCAACAATCCTACTAGTTAGTTAATCTAAATAATCTGATTTGGACACCAAACCTTATGAAATGTTATAGTTTTTTAAATATTTTTTTTAAACAATGGAGGATTAACTTGACCACATTTATACTTACGACTGACATTTTACACTCTCTGTATGCGTGATGTGGTTGATAATGATGATAATAGATCTACATAAAATTATAGTACACTTACTCAGATTGTCAGAGTCTGCTCTGCTCGGGTCTCTTACGATTCCCATCAGTACACGAGAAAGGTTTGCAAAGAGACGGTTAATTTAATGTAAGAATGTGAATATTATGGTGGAAAGTGCTGCTGATTCATTCCTGAGCTGAGATTGTTATCTGTTGTGATTTCCTCTTAACAGGGGTAGGTGTATTGACTAGTTTGAGTGCACAATGACCTGAAATGGATTAACATCCCATCCAGAGTGTATTTCAACTTCAAACCCTAACATACTGCTATTGTAGGTACGGTCCATCTTTGCTTGTCAAATGAACCTAAGTGCAGTAAACATTTCAGAATCCAGTCCATTATTTTCTTTCATATATTTATATATTATTTTTCTATATTATTAATTATTCTTTAAGTTGTATAGATAGAAATTAGAGTAGTTTCCACTTACCTTGTTTAGTATGTGAGCATTAACTACAAAAACAAACAAACAAACAAACAAACAAACAAACAAACAAACAGAACTTTAGTCAAAGAAGTGAAATCGAGGTGATCTGTTTGCACTTATGCTTTATTGGTGTAAATATACTCAGCAGGTCACTAAGGTGTATCCTGACACATGACGTTTAGAAGTCAAACACACTCACTATGCAGTCCACGATTAAGTCCTTCATCTTATCTCGATCTTCATCCCAAAGGAGCTTTGAAAGCCACTCAATAGCTTGATAAGGAGACAAAGTGAGCGCTTAAGATGAACCGAAAACATTAGACGAATCAAAGAAAACACCTGGCTGCACATTACCGTATTAAACCACTTACTACAGGTGAAATCAGAATAAGGACCGCGTGATATATGGCTTTACTATGTATTACGGTAACATGCAGGTTAGGACACGCCCTCATTGGCACACCTAACGTCGAGAAGCATCCTGAAACCACGCCCACTTCAGGTTTCACTAATTGCTGCCACTAGAGGGAAGCACGTGGCTGATTCACTATTTGTGGCTCTGATAAACTTTTTTTTTTTAAAATACAGTTCCAAATTTGTTAACCTTTGAATTTAGTTTAAATTAAAACAACGAAATAAACAGCTAATTAAGTTGTTTACACATTTGCACAGATGAACTTTTTTTTAGCATTATACTATTTTATCAATATACATATATATTTTACCAATTGCCCCATCACACCTCGAGGAACCCCTTTAACAACTTCTCCCAGCACTCAAGTTGTGCTCATGATTTGTGAAGAGGATGTGAATCGGCTATTTCAGCGACAAAAGACAAGGAAAGCTCCCGGCCCAGACGGCGTCTCCCCCTCCTGTCTCAAAGCATGTGCTGACCAACCACTGGAGCTGTGTGAAGTCCCCTCCTGATTAAAACTCTCCACAATCATCCCGGTCCCCAAGAAAAACTCCATCACTGGACTGAATGACTACAGGCCTGTCGCTCTGACATCTGTCGTCATGACGACCTTTGAACAGCTGGTATTGGCCCCCCTAAAGACTGTACAGAACAGATGCTGGATCCAAACAGCTTACCTACAGAGCAAACAGATCAGTGGACAATGCAGTCAACATTGGGCTGCACTACATTCTGCAACACCTTGACTGCCCAGGGAAAAACGCCCGGAGTCTTTTTGTCGACTTCAGTTCGGCTTTTAATACAATAATTCCGGAAATAAATTCTCCACTCCAAACTGCTAAAGCTCACTATACCCCCTGCCATCTGTCAGTAGATCACCAGCTTCCTGACAGGCAGGAAACAACAGGTGAGACTGGGAGGTGTTACCTCCAGTATTCGGACAATCAGCACTTGCACTCCTCAGGGATGTGTCCACTCCCCACTGCTATTCTCCCTCTATACCAATGACTGCACTTGAAGTGACCCAACTGTTAAACTCCTGAAATTTACTACGCTCATCTGTCTCATCCAAGATGGCGATGAGTCTGCATACCAGCAGGATGGTGGAGTCAGAACAGCCTAGAGCTAAACACCCTCAAAACTGTGGCGATGATAGTGGACTTTAGGAAAGACCCCTAAAAACTACTCCCCCTCACAATATCCAACAGCCCTGTGTCATCTGTGGAGTCCTTCAAGTTTCTGGGCACTACCATTTCCCAAGACCTGAAATGGGAATGCAACATAAACTCTATCATCAAAAAGGCCCAGCAGAGGATGTACTTTCTACATCAATTAAGGAAGTTTGGTCTGCCACAGGAGCTGTTGATGCAGTTCTACACTGCAGTCATTGAATCTGTCCTGTGCACATACATCACCATCTGGTTTGGAGCAGCAACAAAACAGGACAGGAACAGACTGCAATGCACAGTAAAAACAGCAGAACAAATAATTGCTGCCCCCCTGCCCACCCCCCCAGGACTTGTACCATACAAGAACCAGAAACCAGGCAAATAAAATGACTACTGACCCTTCACACCCTGACACAAACTCTTTCAGCTCCTTCCTTCTGGCAGGCGCTACAGAACTTTGCTTACCAAAACTACCAAACACAGTAACAGTTTCTTACCCCAGGCAATCACCCTGATTAACAACTCACCATAATTATATTTACTGCTTCATATCTACAAGTACTGCATTATCAGAACTGTCAGTCATCACATCATCCGTATACGTTACACACACTACTGCTGCTGTATATTGTACAAAAGCATAATATTGCACAATACTGTCATTTGCACTAAGATTGTACTTACTCACACTTTATGTCCATAACTGAGTGGTAATATATGCTGTATATATATACAATACTCGTACTGTCTATATTGTCTCACATTGTCTGTATTGTCTCGTATAGTCTGTATTGTCTTGTCTTGTCTTGTATAGTATAGCGTTATTTATGTCTGTACTTTTTAGAGTCACAAACAGCTGTAACCGAATTCCTTGTGTGTGTCAACACACTTGGAGAATAAACCGGATTCTGACTCTGATTCTGATATACTATGCCAAATTATTAAATTATTGTTGTACATTTGTGTGACATTATAAAATAACCAAAACGGCAAAGATTTATTAAAACAGCAGGATGAATAAACTTTATTTATGCAAGAGATAAAAATAAATAAATAAATAAAAATAACAGCAAAACCAAGTGGTCACGTGTTCAGTTAGGTTTATATCTATAATACTTTAGAATACTAAAAAATTTACATGACAAATATGATGATATTGGTTTACAGGATTTTTCTAATTTATTAAAGAGCTTATAAAATATACACAATGTACCCACGTTGATAATCATGGGTATAAAGTATACATATAACTCAGAGCCAAATCTAAGTATTAATTAGGTTGTTTTTATTTTCCCTAATGTATATGTTGGGTTTTTTTTAAATTTTATTCATTTATTTTTTTTTTGTACTAAAAATATTGGGGTATTTTTTGCCTAATGAAGTAATTTAGGTTGTGTTTTTGTTTTGCTTAACGTAATAATTAATTTTTATGCCTCTTATTTTATCTGATTTATCGATTAGAATTTGGTGTTTTTGTTTGAGATCATTATTGTGTAGATATTACACCCAATTATTACACTCAAAACTAATACACCCTACAGCATACTTCCACGATATGGTATGCCACACACTGCACTTTAACTTCAACAGTTCAACACAGGACTATACAGTACATACACACTGCATTTAATACAATAATCTATCGGTTACCACTGGATACCATACGATGCACATCCAAGGTTGCACCATATCATATTTTATATATAATATATATATTTATATTTATACATATTGCATATAATGTGTAGTGCTACTGTAAGTATGTCTAATAGTACACTGTGTGTACTGACTATATGTATGAGCATATTGCACATTTTCACCTGTTAATTTCATTATCTGTATGTTAATTGTTTCTGCAATCTCTGCAGTTCGCTCCTAAGAATTTCACTCCCCAAGGCACATGTGCTGTGGTGATGTGACAATCAGTGTTGTATTGTAACGGAGTACAAATACTTCGTTACGGTACTTAAGTAGAAATTTCACGTATCTGTACTTTACTTCACTATTTAAATTTATGTCAACTTTCACTTTGACTCCACTACATTTCCTAGATAAAATGTATATTTTTACTCCGATATATTTCCACTAAGCATCTTCGTTACTCACTCACTCATTTTCTACCACTTATCCGAACTACCTCGGGTCACGGGGAGCCTGTGCCTATCTCAGGCGTCATCGGGCATCAAGGCAGGATACACCCTGGACGGAGTGCCAACCCATCGCAGGGCACACACACACTCTCATTCACTCACACAATCACACACTACGGACAATTTTCCAGAGATGCCAATCAACCTACCATGCATGTCTTTGGACCGGGGGAGGAAACCGGAGTACCCGGAGGAAACCCCTGAGGCACGGGGAGAACATGCAAACTCCACACACACAAGGTGGAGGCGGGAATCGAACCCCCAACCCTGGAGGTGTGAGACCCCCTCTTCGTTACTCGTTACTACAAAATAAAACCAGAAGAAATGTGTGCGACTGCAATAAGGGCGGTTTGGCGAATCACTGCTCCTAGATTGCATTACGCAGCTCCGCACGCACTATTTCAGCGTAATGTTGCCAAAAGGAGGCGGAAGAACAACTGAAACCGCCATGAAAGCACCTATGGAGGACCTCCCGTTATCGTAGGCCAGGGGTGTCCAATCAGTCAGAGACCAAGAGCAGGGCCGGCCCTGCGCATAGGCGGAATAGGCAAATGCTAAGGGCGCCGCCCACCACTAGGGGCGCCCGTGCGCCCAAATTATTATTTTTATTAATATATATATATACCTGAGAAGTATTTTATTTATATATTTATTATATATATTTTATTGCTGTAAGAAAGGCAAGGAAAGCAAGGTCTCCCTAATATAGTTTTTTTTATATAGTTTGTGTGTTTTTCCAAAATATTTTCAAAATAAAGAAAAACAGGACAAAGCTGTGCAGTTTGTTTCTGTGTAAGTTTATGAACAAAATGTCTGTGATTCCAGGGGCACCAGGTGAAATCTTGCCTAGGGCAGCAATTTGGCCAGGGCCGGCCCTGACCAAGAGCCACATTTTTTACCGTGTTACCACAAAGAGCCGCATTATACACACGGTCACACATGATCGTCACCTTTTTTTTCCCCCTGCCATTTTTAGAGCGAACTTGACACAAATTATTTACTCAAATGATTTTGTTCCTACTGGGAATCTTTGAGGTATTTTCATCCCACTCACGTGCGCGTTTGACGAAAATACCGTATTTAACTCAAGCGAAGCGAACACGCACATTAAAAAAACACAAATACAGACTTCGATATGAACGTAAGAGCCGCATGAAACCGGGCAAAGAGCCGCATGCGGCTCGGGAGCCGCGGGTTGGCCGCCCCTGTCGTAGACAACCGCCCCGTTTTACCCCATTTTACTTTTTCTTCAAATACTTAAGTACATTAAATATCAGATACTTTAAGACTTTTACTTGAGTAATATTCTAAAAGGTAACTTTCACTTCTACCAAAGTCTTTTTCTAGTACGATACTTGTACTTTTACTCACTAGTACTAGTACTGCTTTCTAGTACTTTATACAACACTGGTGACAATAAAAGTGACTTTTTTGTATAGAAATATAGTGCAGTAAGTCATCCTCACCGCAGGGGGTGTCGGTGTGAATGGAGCGCGTTTAATTGTCCGAGAACCGCAGAAGTAGTCAGGCTTTTACAGCCGCCTGCAGTTGATCAGATTTGTTGTCTTTATTCCAGAAGCTAAGCTAAAAGGAAAATAATCCAAAATATAAGCAGTGTTTGTGTCAGAAACGTTTCGAAGTTTATCGCTCGATTGTTATTGCAGTTTTTTTGCACAGCAATCTTTCTGCGTCACCAAAACGCAAACCTTTAGCTTAGCCTTAGCTTAGCTTAGCCTAGCCTTAGCTTAGCTTAGCCTAGCCTTAGCTTAACAGCAGAGGAGCTCTGGAAGTGTTTGATTTAGGAGTCACACAGAACCATAACATAACGGTTTGTCTGTTCCTTTTGTTTATGACTTTAGTTTAAGTTGTAAAAATGAACTCGAAGAACCTGAAGGCTTTTCTTGAGTCGTCTTTAAACGAGATCTTTAAGGCGACTGTGGATAACATCCTGGACTCTGTAGATCAAACCCTGGCCGAGTATCAGGGACAAATTCGACGTATTACCTCAGAAAATGAGTCTCTGAGAGAAAAACTGCGTGCTCAAGACGCTGTTGTTGCATGCCAGGTGAAAACAGGTATGTGAAATGCAGCACCAGAATAAATACTCATTAAAAAGATGTTCATTAGTTAATAAAAATACCAGAATCAGGTTTATTCTCCAAGTGTGTCGACACACAAGGAATTTGGTTCCAGTTGCTTGTGACTCTCAAAAGTACAGACATAAGTAACTATATATATATATATATATATATATATATATATATATATATGTGTGTGTATATTAATATGTGTATATTAGTTGACAAACTGAAAGTAAAACACAACTTCAAGAAATGGTGTTGGTGAAAAATCCACTTCAGGTTGGTCAAAGCCAGACGTCAAACAAGTTTATTTTAGTCTCTTACCATTAGAATCACGTTTGAAGGTTTGAAATACAATTCAGTTCAATGGTTTCTGACAAGAAACTAGATCTCTGAACGTGTCGGTAGATTAAAAATGATCGTCTCACAGCTTGTTAATAAAATATGGCACAAGTTTGTTTTTGGTCTTTTTCACTTTGTCATATAACGTGTTCCTGTGAAAAATATTTATTTTCTCAGCATTTATTGACCGTGAGATATCTTGAAACATGAAATATCTTGAGATATAGAGATGTCTGATTCTTGCAAAGCTACTGATATGTAACACTGTAAAATGTAATTTTTGTTTACTTATTTTTATTTGCAGTGCATGACGATGTTGTTGATGCTGATGGGGACTTAAGTCCGACGTTTGTTCATCATCTCACTTTATCTGGACATAAGGGTCCAGGTAAAGCCTCTAAGAAACAGCGGGATGATCGGAGAAAAACGTCAGGAAGCTCTAGGCCTGTATTACTGAAACAAAACCCCCTTACAACCAACAGTGGAACAAGTCAATTAGACAAAGAAGTGCAGAGTACAACAGTACCGTATGTAAAGATTGACCCAGACTTTGAAGGTGACAGTAGCTTGTTAAATCATCAATCCCCTGTTAACCTTACCACTAAGATTATTAAAGTAGAAGGGTCTGATGAGAATCTTTCCGAATGTTACATTGGATCTCCAGCAGACCAATCCAGAGACAGCGATGGCGAGATTCGAGTAACCATGGTGTCTAATAAATATCTGAGCAGTACTATGAGTGAAGATGAAGCTAGCGATATTGGGCACCATGAATCAGAGAAGTCAGCGCAGAGCATATCTGAGGAAGATCTCGAAGACCCAAATGACGATGCCGCTCTTGGTGTCTGTTTTGATGGCGATGTTGGACTGGCTTTGGAACCAGACAAGGGATTTATAGAAATTTTTGAATCGACAGACTCGGCAAACTCGAAAGAGCTAAACGACAGCAAAACCTTCCACTGTGCACTTTGCGATAAGAGCTTCGGTCGCATGGCCTCGCTTAACATACACATGAGGACTCATACCTCGGAGAGAGCTCACATCTGCAGCTACTGTGGCAAGGGTTTTAGCCGCGCTGACCTTCTGAAGAACCATCAACGCACCCACACGGGCGAGAGACCATATTCCTGTAACCTGTGCGGAAAGAGTTACGGTCATCAGGGACAGCTCCGGATCCACAAACGAACCCACACTGGCGAGAAACCATACGCCTGCCCACACTGCACCAAGCGCTTTACAGAACACAACCAACTCAAAGTTCACCTCCGCACACACACGGGCGAGCGGCCATACTCATGCACCGTCTGCGCTAAGACCTTCGCCAGTGCCGGCAACTTGAGGATCCATCTCCGGATTCACAGTGGAGAAAAACCACATTGTTGTAGCCAGTGCGGGAAGAGGTTCAACAGCCAAGGTGACCTCAAAACGCATCTGCGTGTGCACACGGGTGAACGTCCGTACCATTGTGATCTCTGTGAAAAGACGTTCAGTCAGGCTGGCCACCTCAGCATCCACATGCGTATGCACACTGGTGAAAGGCCTTACGAATGTAGTATATGCGGACGCACCTTCACTGTGGCCAGCAGCCTCAAGCTTCATCAGCTCACCCACACCGGAGAGAAGCTTCACACCTGCGTACGCTGCGAGAAAAGCTTCAGCAGGGCCAGCCATTTGAAAAGACACGAGCAGCTCCACGCCAAAGAGGAAACCGTAACGATGGATGCTGATCAGTTGTTGTCGCTGGAAGATCAACCGCTTCATGGTGGAGATGAAGAACAGAATTTGGAAGGGATGGAGTGAATAATGACCCCCAATGATCCCCACACACTGTGGCCAGTCTATCAACTAAATTTCCCTTGTTGGCCACTTTGTATCGTCAGTTTGTCAACGCCTTCACTGTCCCGTCGACCGACCGAAGGTGACTACAGCTCAGAAGACATTTAGATGGTGGTCTGTTCTCAGTACAGCAGAGGAACTGGCATTTATAGTGTTTGGCATATCAGGAATTTGCAGTCTGCTATCTTCCACATACCCAAGCTTGCAGACATGTATGATCTGATAGTCTTGGCTGTGTGCCATCCTTCCCACCCGAGAGCAGCACCGGTTTTTACTCCCTTGGCTCTCGGCCATGCATTGCTGTGGGGCTATCGGGATTCGAACTGACAATAGGACGGGAGATTTTAGTAAGGATGTATTAAAGACTCCGTACACTTACACTTTATTACAGAACCTGCCTACCTGGTTGATTCATCTTGAAGATGTACAGTCGCATATCAAAGAGAGATCATCTTTACTATTTTTGGTTCACGATCTTGGTAAAGAATGAAGGAGAAACTGGCAGCGGGAGAAACACTGTTGTATCTGATATGTTCATGTCATACCACTGAAGCCAGTGTGCTGAAAATGATCCACCATTCAGATAGTCTTGTGTTGGTCCCTTTCAGTTATGGGCAGGTGTCAAGGGCTTGACAGCAATCAAGACTGACTACAGTCTGTAATGTACACCGACAAAGTGACCTATAGAATAGATGTATGATTGTTACAGTGTCCGGGGAGTGCACGTAGCTGTTGCCAATGAAGTGGCACCATGTGTGTGATATTCATACATTACATTTTTTTTCTTTACAACCCTTTAATGCACAGTCAACAAGCATGACTTTGGACTAACGAGGCTTAATTTACTTGCAAGTTAAAAAGGTTCGAATTAAATTAGTGGTTTGTTGTGTTTTCTAGTTAAAGAAAACAACATCATTTCATGATCCTTGCATCTTATTTCTGCTCTTCTAGTCATTAAGGTTCTTTTGGGTTCTTTGACTTCCTCCAAACTCCAGAACAACTTTCCGGTAGCTGAATTGCCGATGCTAAATTGCCCAAAGTTGTGATTTATGTAAAATTTCTGGTCCTGGTGTAGGCTCCAGATCCACCACAAACCTGACCAAGATTGAAGCGGTTACTTTTTGATAACCAAAGATGGGTTACATTTTTAACATCACTTTAAACACTTCCTGAAAGTCCACCATTAGATTCTGTTCATTGTTAAAGCTCGTATACATTGAATGCAGGATTGTGTGGATCCTCCTTTAGATGAAGTGTTGCTTTAATCTGTTTCTTGCAATGCCTTTAAAAAGAGCTTGAAATTATAATCAAATACATCTACATGTACACGAGCTGGCCTGGAAAACCCTTCATGTGGCAATATTTTGACATTTTCTCTCATGTATAGCCCTTAAATTATAGGCTTTATATATTTTTTTCTCCGTCACGTCAAGTCTAAGCACCTCAAAGAAATGAAAAGGGAGAAAAGTGTGTTTGCTGGAACATCCTGGTCATTTTTCCACAGCTGGCATCTGATTACAGACAGAGTTTATTAATCTTGCTGTACCATGTAACTATTCAAGAAATTCACCAAACTTGATGTTTCATCTCCCCCCAACAATATATAATAATTCTGATATAATAACCATTGACGTCTAAGGAGGTTACCCAAACCCTTACACATATTGCCCAATAAGGACATTAAGTACAAATACAACAAAAAATTTTTCATTCCTATCATTTGTGATATTTTCAAGATTGTTGTTAGCTTTAATTAGAACTTAAACTCTCCCCGATTTCCTGCCGAGGCCTCGATTCTGACACCGATTTGAATGAAATCACATAAGCAGTGTTATTCTGTCATTTTATATCTGTCATTAATCCTAATAGAATCGTGATTTTTCAAATGGTGACTAATTGTAACGTACCGATCAAAAATGCTGAAATTGTTTGTTTTTGTGTATTAATACGATCGTCGTTTTGATATTAGCAACACTTTTTGTTGTTGTTTTTTTTTTCCTTTGATGTTTGTGTGCCTCAGAACTAAAGACCGATTTCTCCAAACTTATAAGAGTGCAAATGTTTAAAACATTTTACTTATTTCTATAGATACGGTTTACCGTCACATCTGTTATGCATTTTAGGGCATGCGGTGTTGAGGATTTTTCTCACCGTTCCTGTTGACACCATGTTAACCAAACTACAGTCTTTCAAAATTTATACTTGCGAAAATGACTGTCATCGGTGACAAACTTAACCGTTTGAGCAAACACAGTACATTATCGACTTAAAGTGCGTACAGTATTCAAAACTTTTAACTGCAAATTCCCTGTTGACAATAAAAGGTTAGATGATAAAGTTAACTAAGAGTTTGTACACATTATAATGATTAATATTGTTTACTTAGTGGAAATGTAGTGGAAATTAAGCCATTCTTGCAACTGTCATTCCATCATAATAAATGAAATGAAAAATCAAATGTGTTTTTTTTTTTGTTTGTTTGTTTCTTGCTTTTGCTTGACTGTATTTTTTGTAGCGTGCTGAATTAATAACCAGAAAATTGCGATTACCAGAAATGTTTCTAATGTATGTTTGTGTAGACTGTTATAAAGGTTTTCTCAAAAGTTTAAAGTTTTAAGAATCCAAAATCATCTTCTCTAGAAAATGTTATTTCCAGTGATTTCAAATCATAGCGACTAGTGCTAGCATCACGTCTGTGGATATCGTTCTGCTTAGATTTTAAAGAAATCGGATTCTAAAATCACAGCTGAGATTCATATTAAAATGGTGAGTCTTTAAAATTGTGAAACGTTAGAATGTTTACTGATTTTTAAAAAATGTTCTCAATTTTAAGGTTTTATATGTTTTCTTATATGTATTTTTATAGACAGCAGTTTCTCAGAAACCTTTTTATCCTCATACATTGTTAATGTTTTGAGCAAACCTGTGTATCAGAATATATATTGTGCATCATAGAATTGATGGTATCATACTTTTTTATTGGTCATATCGCTTTTAGACGGCATTGTAGACTTAGAGTTGTTTGACAGACATAAAAAAAAAAATAATAATAAATTTGTTGGTGAGTTAAAGAATTCCACCAGAAATGAATCAAATAACTTTAATAAATAGAAAAAAATTACTTTAGGAAACATGGAACAAATAGAACATCATTTGGAAACCAAAGATTTTTTTTCCCCCTAAATCTTTATTTTTAAGGGTTTACTTACTAACCAATAAAAATAACAACATAAATAGTATACATGTACATGTACATTTATTAAATAAGTATTCTTTTTAATCAACATAATTAAGGATACTTTACAGTGGAAAATATTTAAAGTATATATATAAAGTAGTATATATAGTATTATAGTATAGTTTAAAGTATATATAAAATATATAAAGTAGCTAAGAAAATATTTCTACATCTAGAAATTTGGGTTAAATTGAAATGTTGAGAAATATCAAAACTCCCCACCAAAGAAAGAAAAGTCTCATTGCATAGTTATAAAGCAGAATTTCACCTAAATTTTAAAATGTATTTGTATTTACTTTCAGTACCTGGTTTTTCTATTTTCTTGTGATTTATACACGATTATTTACTTTCATGTCTCACTTTTTTTTTTTTTATGTGATTGTTCATTTACATAATTTTTTGTCTGAATTCTTCCACATGATTAATTTTTCCAATGTGATTTTTCCCGACATGGTTAATTTTTTCCCTGTGTTTTATTACATAAATAAATTTTCCCCGTATTTGTGAATTTTAGGATTTATCTCTTTACGTTATGTTAACCTACGTTATTTCTCACACGTAGCCAAAAAGTATTTACTTCAGTTTCAAAGTATATGTAATTTGGCAAAATGTGAGTTTTTAAATATAACAAAAAAAAGTTTTGATCACATGTGAAATGTGTTGTTTTTTTCCACACACAAGGACCGTCTATCCGACCGTAGTGCATACCGTGGACGACTCGGTTGTTTTTCCAGTCTCGGTATCTTTAGTGCTGCAGCACCCACAGCACCATGATGGACATTGCGGTTTCTTATTGGACAGGTAGAGGACGGGCTGAATGCTGCTGCTGATGTCCATGAACCCGAAAGCTATGTAATGGATATAACAAGTAAACACATCAGGAGAGAAATAGGACTGAAATGGGAAGAGAGCTACAGGAGGGAAGTAGTTAAAAACTATGATGGCTAAAATTATGAGCACCATCTTAAAGGCTCTTTTTTTGACCGGATGCATGTCGTCTCTGCCCGGACCGGATTGGCCCAGTGCCAACAGGATGGAGATGTTGCAGAAAAGCATGAACACAAAGGTGGCCAGGATCATGACTGTGAACACTTTATTGAAATTGGGGATGTTGCCCAGGCACTTCAGCACTGCATACACCAGCGTGATGAACCACACGACGCCGGCGCACACGGGGCGATGGCTTCGGTCTTTCAGGTTCGAGAAGACGATGGGATGGCGCACGGCCATGTAGCGATCCATGCAGATGCATGCCAGGAAAAGCGGTGACGAATCCTTGATGCCGTAGAAGAAGCGCAGCACGTACCAGGTGCTGCTGGTGGTCAGGTACAGCAGGTTGGCCAGTTCCAGCGGTGGAATGAGGCAGAAGAACGTGTCCAGCATAGCCAGATGCCAGATGAAGATGTCCGACGTGGACGAGTCGCTCCGGTTGCGGCGGATCATCCACAGGACCATGAGGTTAGTCGGGATGCCCATGAACATATTAATAATCTGCATGCCCAAGTAGAAGAGGATGATCTCGGGCATGTGGCTGCACGTCTCGTACACTGTCTTTGCAGGCACGGACACATTTCCAGTAAGGAACATGGAGTTATTAGTGTTGTCACGCATCTCCATCACTCACAAACTGGTGCTGATCTGAGCAAGAAACTAAAAAACTGAAACAAGAAAACTGAAATAAAGATATACATGTGTATTATAAAAGAGTAGACAATATTATTGCATTTGGTTTGTGCAGCATTAAGAAACCCCTATCAGAAAATGTTGAGTATTAAATTTAAAGTGTTTACTGAAATAGTAAATCGAGTCACATTTTCTCTTTCTTTCTTCCTTTCTTTCTTTCTTTCTTTTTTTCTCAAATGTACATCTTTTGTACTATTAGTCTGTATTTTTTTTACTGTATCTCCCTTTAAGCCTTTGCTCAAAAAAAATGAATTCATTTCTATTAAAAAATACTTTCCAATAAAAATTTCTTTCTATTAATTCATATACCCTTCATTAAATATCTCTGTCTTCAGCAACAAATTGTATAATCAAACTTTATACAGTGTACAGAATATGCAATAAAATATTTCATTTGGTTAAACAGCTCTTAAAATTGCCATTTATGAGAATTGTTTGTGATCTTTTTGCTTTGTATCTTTCTTAAATCACATTTCTGTGTGACATTAAACTAGCCCTTGTTTTTGCTGACACATGAATAAGAATAAAATTATAAGCATCTTAAACACTTGGAGAATAAGAGAATACATATAAATAAAAGCAGTTGAAAATCGCATATACAGTATAGAAACTGGGTTGGAAAAAGATGCCAACAGTTTGTTTAGAAGAAATATTACAAATTGACTCTAATCTACAGATGAGATCTAATGATATCAGGGTATTTAGGGTAAAATTTTGGGAAAGGTTTTAAACAGAAACAGAATAAACAGCTATATAATATTTCACCAGTTGTGTTAAAGGTTTTTAAGTAATAACTATTTAAAACTTTAGATAAGAAAAATTTGAGTAGACTCACATATATTGATCCCACTGATCCCACCGCTGTTTCAGATTGTTTCAGATCATTAAGAGCTACATCATTTTGTGTATGTACCTGGTGAGATCCTTTATATAATCAAATAAGATGCAAACATGCAATGACAATGATCTCAACAGCAATATGTGTTACCTTACCTGCGTTAGCGAAACGATTCCTTTCCTCACCGAATTCCACTCACGTCCAGATGAATCCGCCGTACATCAGAAGCTGACAGTCTAGAAGGTACACGATCATCTGAGAACGTTTCACATGACCCAGGCCCAGCTACAGAGCACAGCCCAGTACCCATGATTCAACACCACAGGGATATTTTGCATCCAAGCACTGAGAGCACGTTCTGGCAAGTCCTCATCATTCACACCGATTGACAATGATGCAATTTGCCATCGGAGCCTGACGGAAATTTTGAAGTAAACAACTGATGCAACAGTCCAGTGGTACACTCCTGAAATTCAGTGTAACAAAGCGTAATTTGTTACGTGGATGTAACAAAGCCTGGTGGCTGCCTGACTCCAAGTTTCAAAAGCACAGTTGCTGATGATGGAGCAGATGCTTTTTTCACACACATCTTTGGACGTCTCTCTAACAAGTCGCTGCTTAAAGCGTTGCAGCGCATCGTAAAATCATTGTGACTGTGAATGTTTTAATAAATTTCACTTACAGTTCATTCTTTTCAGCTTAAAATCAGTGATTTTCCATAACATACACTGAAGCTTAGTTTTAAGCTAATAAAGATACACTATTGTATGATGTTTGTGAATTTATGACTAAACCCCTAAAAAAACTTTAGGTAGTTTTCATTAGTTTATCCTGATTGGTTATTTCTTAAAGTTTAGAGCGTTTCCCTCTCAGAATGAATTCCACGTTGAGCCTAAGAGCCTTTAATTGTCCAATGAACCATCGGAGAACCCTTGAAGAACCCTCTTTGTCCTGTTTGAATATGACAAAATAACATCTTTGAGTAGTTATGGGCTCTTTGTTGTACTTTATTAACTATTCTTTTTGTGCAATATAATTTGGGGAAAAATAAATTTTGTAGAATTTTGTAGATATTCTTGTTGTAATTGTATAGCTTGCCACTTCCAGGAAAATAATCAAAAAATTTTGAGGATTCACTTTTGTGCAAATCTTCATGATCATCTGATTGAATGCTGTCTATATTGTATACAGAGTAGATGGTACTTTATAGTTTTAATAGAAATAAATCATAAGGTCAATCTCACTCTCACTCACTCATTTTCTACCGTTTATCCGAACTACCTCGGGTCACGGGGAAGCCTGTGCCTATCTCAGGCGTCATCGGGCATCAAGGCAGGATACACCCTGGACGGAATGCCAACCCATCGCAGGGCAATAAGGTCACTATCAACGAGTTCAACCCAAGTAAATCTATTATAGATAAGGTACTAAAAATCAGTTTATACTTTACCACAGTACAATTCTGATTGGTCAGAAGGTGTTGATTAGCTCTGACATTTAGCTGCAAATTATACGTTTATATCAATGTGCTAAGTTATTATTGTCATAGTAACAGAAAATGTTCTTGTATCATAGGAGTTTCACAATCCAAGTATAATAGTAAATGGATTAAAAAACTTTAAGGAGACATTGATTTAACATTTATGGAAGGAGTCTTTGAGTCTTTTGCCAATGTAAGAGCTTTGTAACTGTCAGTACTAAAGCTATTATTGCGAAATCCTTCAAATTCCTAGATTGTGCATTGTGCAAAGAACTAGCTTCTATTTTTTTGTAGTTGCTAGAACATAAATGATAACATGAACTAACTTAACATAAAAAGTACATCTTTCCAAGGTTTTATTGTGGGTGACAGCAGACAGCATGTAGCTTCATTAAAAGGCAAATAAACAGACTATCCAGAAACCTTTATATATATTTATTATTATATATATATATATATATATATATATATATATATATATATATATAACATATATATAACATATATATGTTATATGTTATAGTTATATATATTAAATATGAATAGTTTTAGACTGTTAATAGTGTAAATATTATATGTAATAATTTTTACAAGTGTATGAGTAAAAATTGACTTCCAGTCCAGTCACATTTTAACGTCATCAGATCATAGTGGATTTTATTATTCCACAGCTTATCAGTAGAGAGATTCGTTGGTATTATGCTCACATTTCCTCATTATGTTGTAGGTCAATTTCAGAGAACCTTAATGGCAGGTCTCCTGAGTCATAATCCAAACTCATGATGATTACCGAGTTACTGACACAACACCTGATACAGAGTCACTGCAAAATACTTCATCATAAAAGCAAACCTTAAGTATTGTAACCTTTTTTCCTCAATTAATCACCACACACTCTTAAAAAGCCCTGACCGAGAATGTTTGAATACTTAAATTGTGAACTGAGTATTCTCCTGAAATTTGCATTTGTTCTTTGATAAGAAAAAAAACTGGTTTCTACATTTACATGTTGCAAACAAGGCTTAAAAAAAGCTTATGGCCGGTGGCCTTCACTTCTGCACATCAGGTAAGCTTCTTTATGTCAGAAAAAAAAAGGTTTTGGTGAACAGTATTTATAATGTTATGACCCGGTCTAGATCAAACCCTAACAAACAGGTAAAAATAAAAATAATCATTAAAAAAAATGTATCGCTTGCTTGGTTTTATTTTGTTTTTAAAAGGGATGACTGCTTCAGGAGTCGGCAAGGCCAAAATAATAAATAAATAAATCCCTCTAACTGATCATAATACAACTCAGTTAACCTGACGCAAAGAAAAGAAAAATGCACGTCCTTCCCTCGCTCCCTATCTAGCCAAAAACAACAACAAACAGAATAATGAAACTGGAGCCAACTTCCTGCAAGCCACCGTACAATATTTACTGTACAACAGAGCAGATCAGAGCAGCGTTAAAGCTCACAACATTTTAAAACATCAGCCCCGGGAATAAGATGACAGGGTTTTTAAACTGATTTTTTCATTAAATTTCATTTATAATTAAATCTGAGGGATCACTTTTAAGGGGGGCACGGTGGCTTAGTGGTTAGCACGTTCGCCTCACACCTCCAGGGTCGGGGTTTGATTCCCGCCTCCACCTTGTGTGTGTGGAGTTTGCATGTTCTCCCCGTGCCTCGGGGGTTTCCTCCGGGTACTCCGGTTTCCTCCCCTGGTCCAAAGACATGCATGGTAGGTTGATTGGCATCTCTGGAAAATTGTCCGTAGTGTGTGATTGCATGAGTGAATGAGTGTGTGTGTGTGTGTGTGCCCTGCGATGGGTTGGCACTCCGTCCAGGGTGTATCCTGCCTTGATGCCCGATGACACCTGAGATAGGCACAGGCTACCCGTGACCCGAGGTAGTTCGGATCAGCGGTAGAAGAAGAATGAATGAATGAAGATCACTTTTAACAATAACACTGAAATAATTTTTTTTTTACAATAAATAAATTGCATAAATCTTAATGCTGTGATATCACTTACACTTTAAACCAAGAGATAACCTTTAACTGGGTTTAATACAAATAAAGCAGATATTTATGTAGTTATTTAGAACATTTAAGGATATACAGCAGTATACATAAGCTACTGTATGTATATACAGTGGGGTGATTTTTTTATTCTTTTGCACGTTTGTCACACGTTAATGGTCTGGGGCTATTTTGCTGCTTCAGAAGAACTGGAAGACTTGCTGTGATAAATAGAACCATGAATTGTGCTGTCTACCAAAAAATCCTGAAGGACAATGTGCAGTTATTTGTTCGTGACCTCAAGCTGAAGCGAACTTGGGTCCTGCAGCAGGACGATGATCCAAAACACACCAGCAAGTCCACCTCTGAATTTGTGAAGTAAAACAAAATAAAGACTTTGTTGTGGCCGAGTCAAAGTCCTGACCTGAATCCTATTGAGATGCTGTGGCATGACCTTAAAAATGAGGTTCATGCTCGAAAACCCTCCAATGTGGCTGAATTACAACAATTCTGCAAAGATGAGTGGACCAAAACTAACCCTAAAAACCTAACCCTAACCCTAACCCTAACCCTAACCCTAGCTCCATGTAGGTTTGGATTTTGTTTCCTCTTAATATTAAAAACCTTCATTTAAAAACTGCATTTTGTGTTTACTTGTGTTATATTTGACTAATATTTAAATTTGTTTGATGATCTGAAACATTAAAGTGTGACAAACATGCAAAAAATTAAAAAATCAGGAAGGGGGGCACGGTGGCTTAGAATCGAACCCCCAACCCTGGAGGTGTGAGGCGAACGTGCTAACCACTATTGCTCAATAATGATAAATACAAATAAATTAAATATAAGTCTAATATTAATCTTAAACCTTTTGTTTATATTTCTAATGTTCCGTGAAGCTGCTTTGAGACAAAGTCCGTTGTTAAAAACTCTATACAAATAATCTGAATTGAAACGATTTGAAAAATTAAAGAATGCTTACACAGTTTAGTTAGTTTCAAACCTTAAGTACATTTATTTTTATCTATCAAAAAGAAGGAAGCAAAATACGTTATTTCATGGAATGCACTTTTGTTGTGAACATATTTGTGTTCTCGATTTCGATTGTTCAGAAAGTGTTGCTTCATTTTATAGTCGCTTTTCTTTCGCTACAGGACATAGTGCTTTGGACTTTACAGCTTCATGATAACATGACAATATGTTTTTTTTTTATTTGTTTGTTTTAATAATTATTAGGGAGATTAAAAGATAAGGCTGGTAAGGGAAATACTGCTTACAGCTGCTTTAACATAAGTGATAACAGGAACATTTGACTTTGAACTGTTGCTACATAGAGTACCGTTTAAGAGGATGGCAGATTTCAGGACAAAGAAGTTTAACAGAAAGAAAAAAACGCAGGTGAGGAAATTTCTATGATTATAGCTGCTACACAATGAGTGATAAATTAATGAATCACAATTCTTTTAATAGTAATTGCTAATTGCTGTTCAATTTGTGCTGTTATAGGAAAACGTCCTCTACTTAATCAGGTCATGCTTTTTCCTCAACTAACCTCAAGCAATACTTGTGAGACACTTAGTTTCATTCATTCACTCACTCCTTTTCTACCGCTTATCCGAACTACCTCGGGTCACGGGGAGCCTGTGCCTATCTCAGGCGTTATTGGGCATCAAGGCAGGATACACCCTGGACGGAGTGCCAACCCATCACAGGGCACACACACACTCTCAGTCACTCACGCAATCACACACTAGGGACAATTTTCCAGAGATGCCAATCAACCTACCATGCATGTCTTTGGACCAGGGGAGGAAACCGGAGTACCCGGAGGAAACCCCCGAGGCACGGGGAGAACATGCAAACTCCACACACACAAGGTGGAGGCAGGAATCAAACCCCGACCCTGGAGGTGTGAGGCGAACGTGCTAACCACTAAGCCACTAAGCCACCGTGCCCCCCTACACTTAGTTTCTTTCTTTCAAATATGTGTAAATTGTCCTTGTTTTCTTTTTTCCTTTCAGTTTCTGACTATAGGACTGATCTTGGTCGGGAATGTTTGGTTGTGGACTGAATTATCACCCAAATTGTTATTCCGTGAAGCTACATGGTAGCTGGACCTTACTGTATATATCCCACTAGTTCCTGTTCTTATCCAGAAAGGGCCAGTGTGGATGAAAGTTTTTATTCCACCAAAGCAGAAGCCATAGCTCATAATAAATGGATTGAAAAGCTGTCAATTTAAAACTTCTTACACAAAAGCAGTGTGAAAAGCAGGACTTTTCACACTGCTAGTTATATTGTACATAACTCGTATAAGTCTTTAACCAACCAAACTAAATGCGTTGTTTACAAAATTTTTAACATTTAGCAGACACCCTTATCCAGAGTGACTTACAACTGAGGGTTAAGGGCCTTGCTCAGGGGCCCAAGAGTGGCAGATTGGTGGACCTGGGGTTCAAACCCATGACCTTTCCAATCAGTAGCCCAACACCTTAACCACTGAGCTACCACATCCTTCGGTTGTCTAAAGTCAGGCACAAAGGGACGTTCTGATTCATTTATTTCACTTATCAGTCAGTAGGTTTCAAGTGTCAAGAGTCAAATATCAGTCTATACAGTATTTGTATAGTTAATTTGCAAACATTATATTTGTATCGTACGTAAAGCAACCTGGTGTTAGGTATCAGTATCAAGTATTTGTTTCCGGCTGCCAGGTGTCAAGTGTAAGCTATTGATGCAATATCATATCATTTTATTACAGATTACACAAGATACATCAAATATACTTTCACAAGCCATTTTATTAAGAACACCTGTACACTCGTTCATTCATGTAATTATCTGCTCAGGACAATGCATAAAAATCATGCAGAGACAAGTCCAAATGCACACTTCAAACATTGGAACAGGAAAATAATGTGATCTCAAGCACGGGTTTTGGTGTTGTATGGTCCGGCGGAGTATTTCACATATTGCTGATTTCCTGGGAATTTCGCTAGAGTTCACAGAGAATGGTGTGAAAAGTAAAACACCTCCAATGAGCAGCAGTTTTACCAGTTCTAAAAAAATGCTATTTATCACCATGGTGAGAAGGGAAGCATGATAGATAGATAGATAGATAGATAGATAGATAGATAGATAGATAGACAGACAGACAGATGATAGATAGATAGATAGATAGATAGATAGATAGATAGATAGATAGATAGACAGACAGATGATAGATAGATAGATAGATAGATAGATAGATAGATAGATAGATAGATATATAGATAGATAGATAGATAGATAGATAGATAGATAGACAGACAGACAGACAGACAGATGATAGATAGATAGATAGATAGATAGACAGACAGACAGATGATAGATAGATAGATAGATAGATAGACAGACAGATAGACAGACAGACAGATAGATAGATAGATAGATAGATAGATAGATAGACAGATGATAGATAGACAGACAGATAGATAGATAGATAGATAGATAGATAGACCGACAGACAGATGATAGATAGATAGATAGATAGATAGATAGATAGATAGATAGATAGATAGATAGATAGATAGACAGACAGATGATAGATAGATAGATAGATAGATAGATAGATAGATAGATAGATAGACAGACAGACAGAAAGATGATAGATAGATAGATAGATAGATAGATAGATAGATAGACAGACAGATGATAGATAGATAGATAGATAGATAGACAGATGATAGATAGATAGATAGATAGATAGATAGATAGATAGATAGATAGATAGATAGACAGACAGACAGACAGACAGACAGACAGACAGATGATAGATAGATAGATAGATAGATAGATAGATAGATAGATAGATAGATAGATAGATAGACAGACAGACAGACAGACAGACAGATGATAGATAGATAGATAGATAGATAGATAGATAGATAGATAGATAGACAGACAGACAGACAGACAGATGATAGACAGATAGATAGATAGATAGATAGATAGATAGATAGATAGATAGATAGATAGACAGACAGACAGACAGATGATAGATAGATAGATAGATAGATAGATAGATAGATAGATAGATAGATAGATAGACAGACAGATGATAGATAGATTGATAGATAGATAGATAGATAGATAGATAGATAGATAGATAGATAGATAGACAGATGATAGATAGATAGATAGACAGACAGACAGACAGACAGACAGACAGATGATAGATAGATAGATAGATAGATAGATAGATAGATAGATAGATCTAAGTACTAAACATTCCATATATATTTATGCAAATGTTATAATATAAATGTTGTGCACTCTAAGATGCTTTTCTGCTCACCATGGTTGTAAGGTTTGTCAGTTGAGTTGCCCTAGCCTTCCTTACCCCATTTTTTCCCCCAAGATTGCATTTTTAACTATTTAAGTAGTCCCTTACAATAAAGAGTTTAACCTTACAACAGAGAAATCTGGAGACATGAACCATCCAAAGAACTCTTCATGACCCATTGGCCAGTTCTAACCCATCAAGACGTCACCCAACACAATTCATTATTCTCACAGGCGATACTTCTTTTTTTCACCTGTACACAATTTAAACTTGCCTGACACCACACGAAGGTGTTCATATACATTCAGAGAATATAGAGAAAATATATCCGCTTTCCTCTTTTGAGGATCTTCCATTTTAAAAACTCTGCACTTGCTCAACATCTTCTCCACATGCAAACAACCTTCTTGCGTCATGACCAAACTCCATCTCCATCATAAATTTGGGACGGTCACATCTGAAATGTTCAGGGTCTCAAGACTGGGGGTCAAGGTTTAACGATAGAGTCCCACTGATTACTCTTAATTCTAACATTTCTAATATTAAAAACTCATAGCAAACACAATATGTACAGTACACTAGACTAACAAGCTTATTCAGGACTGAATGTACTCCGGGTCAAAACCTACAAGTGCACCAGGTGCCAGGTGGGTTCACTTTGGAGATGCTTTTAACAGTATGCAGAACATGTGGTATTGCCTGTGCAAATAATAATAATAATAATAATATTATTATTATTATAAGTGTCACATTGCATATACGAATGCAAGTGCACAAAGTTCTGTAGAAAACCAGAAACTAGATCAAAACCAAAAAGTCATTGTTATCGACTGGTACGAAAAAACAACAGAGCCTATACTTTGCAAGGATTGAGTGGAATATACTGTGATAAATAAATACTTTGGAAATTACCAAAGAAACGCTGGCATCTGTTGAAATTGTGGGTCCTCGTATCTTGAGTCCTAACATGTAACACTGAAATGTTCATCATGCCAATAACGGGCCCCATTTATCAATCCTCTTATATAGATTAGTGATTGTGAATGTTTTGGTAGATCATTACAAGTGCAATCGCAGCACAGCAGATTTACATAAATTGACACAGATAGCTGACAAAATGACAGTGAAAGAGCTCCTCCTAATGGCTGTGTGCACTAATCCTTCCTTTAATGTTCATGCAAGATGGCTGCCGTTTGTATCCTGCGGTCTTTTGGAGTGTCTATTGCGCACAGTATCAGAAATTAACACGACGTGGCTGCACGATGCAATACCAGTGTAAACAGTGGGGGAAGTATAGCACCATGTGACACTGAATCTAATGTTGTGTCTCAAATCACTTAAGCACAATTCCATCCCGTTAGTAAGATACAGATTGAATATATAAGGAATTTAAACTCGACGGCATAATCCAGCTTATAAAAACTCAATGACAGTTAGGTCATTTGAAGCTGATCAATTACGTTCCACAGTAGTGTCATACATTTACCCAAATATTTAACATTTTTTTCCAAACTACAGGATTTTCATGAATAACGAATTTGTTGTTTACAGGGTGTCTACAGATATAAACAAATTACATGTAAGACTTTTTAATACCTCATTTCAATTACCACGTATACAAAATTTAAGACCAAACCTGCAATAGAAATACACATTATATATATATGTAAACACACTTGTAAGTAATTCAAAGTAAGAAAACTTACTTTGAAATGCTGAAGTGGGTTTTGTGCAGTGTTGCATGGCCTATAAACCGCCTAGATTGAACACAAAAATCTAACCAATACTGCACATGCGGGTCCAGTCGCTTGCCTTTAGTTGTCTGGTTCAGGGTCTCATCAAACATCGAACAACCCCAGCATCGGTTGACGTCGACGATAAGTTCTTTTTTGACAAATGGTGCCATTCCGAACATAGCTACATATCAGGTCTTGTCTTTTCCACACGTAAATATGTGCACAAGCTCAGAGTCTGGAAGCTTTAAAGGCCTCCTTAATCCCGTCATTTGACCAAGAATGAGTGGTGGTTTATTAGTGCCCTCACCACACAAATCACCTCAGCTCTGAGTGTTGGCGTAAAGCCAAAAGATGTTCAGCGGTCAGATGGTGGCGTTGTAGGATTCCCAACATCCGTGGTGACATCTTTGTTAGTAGTAGTGGGAGGAGTCTGTTGGTGGTCTCTTGTGTACTCTCTGTGCTTCCCAATCTCTCTGTGTGTGATTCCACCGCCTTGATGCCCATTGTTCCCAGTTTAAAACATCTCCAACAAATGGCACAGTTATCAGGCACCAGCTTTAATCACCATGAGAATTCATTGTTCTCAAGCCATTTTTCATTATACTTGCATTTACTTATGTTAAGCAAGCTGTATCACGACCTGTATTCTGATACCTCGATTCTCTCTTATGACCAGGTAACTATCGCAGAAAAAAAAAACTTGTGTAATTGATGAGTTCATAAAATATTTACGAATCTGAATTTAAGACTATTGAATACTTTTAAGGCCTTTTATTGTAAGAAAAACGTTGATACATTTTAAAACATTTTATAGACCCGTGGCCACCCTGTGTGTAAATGCTCGTGTGAACGTTTTACGAATCGTTTGGTTTGTAGCCAGTTTGATAAATGAGGCCCAGTATGACAAGTCCATAATGTGTTTCTTTGTCTGACTGATTATATGGATAGTTCTGGAGTGTAAAGGTCAAAATCTAAGCCAAAGCATTCAGGTCGATTTAATAAAAAAAAGAAGAAAGAGCAGAAAAAAATTTAAAAAAAAAAAACTTGAAGGTTAAACTATAAAGCAAGCTCATACTAAAAGCCACTGATTTGTCAATGCCTGTCAGTGCAGGAAACGTAGTAACATTCACTCAAAAGTGGTACATAAACATAGAGTCAATTTTGCTTGTGAAGAAATGTGTGACTTTTAACCTTTGCGTGTTTGCATGCAGTCAAATGAAACCTCATCGGTACACCATGGAAGCAGCAGTCAGTCAAATCCACGTCAGGTGTAGTGAAGGAGTGTTTGCAGTCCTTTGGCTGAGCAAAAGTGGGATTTGGTTGTGGTTGTGGTCTGATCTGTTTATTCATATGAAGGTTGAGTCAAGGACACTGTTGTCATGAGCGTTACGAGCTCGGGCTTCGAACAGTTGTTTGATAAGTGCCGACTTCTCCTGCTCCAACTGGGTAATGCGTTCGCTCTTCTCCGTCACCTCCTGAGATGAGAACAATTAGGAAATGTTAGCTGAATATTTTTAGCATATTATTTTTTACACAAGCACTTTGGAGCAACTAGCGAAGGACATTTGAATACTTGAAAACACAAAATGTAAGGAATAATGTGACCAAAGAACATTTGTTAAAGGAAAATAATCAACAATAATGTAGTTACTACTCAGTAATAATAATTTTTTTTTATACCACAGCATCCCTCCTGATTTGTTGCTATAATAGCTATAACACACTAAAAGAAGAGGCTTATTATTATAAACTTGTGATTTGAAGGAAAAATAAAACTTGACGTTTAAACTCTTTGCTCTGGATAAAACACATCTGCTAAATAATGGCATGAGTGTGACTGTAAATCCCGTCTGAATTCCTAGTTCTAAACTTCTAAACCCGATATGACGGCGGTGATAATGTGCTACAACACGGTGAATTGTGTAAAATTGTTGAACCTGTGTGAGAAGGTGATTCTGGTCCTTGAGTCGCTGGATGGCCTGAGGAGGAGCAGGAATAGGTGGGACGCTGGGGGAGAGGACAGAAGTCTGTGCACTCGGAGAAGGGAATGACTTCAAAAGAAGAAAAAAGATTTTGGTTTTAATGATAGCCTTTGGCGCAAAGTGGCTTTAAAGGATTATATAAAAATTCGAGATAAAAATGACAAGGTTTACGATTTCATTTTATTCGTGAATGGTGGTGAGGACAAACTCCTTGAGATATGAGGAAGAAACTTGGAAAGGAACCAGACTTGGAAGGGAACTTCTACTTCATCTTAGGAAGTGGTAGCTTAGTGGTTAAGGTGCTGGACTTACAATCGGAAGGTTGTGAGTTTGATTCCCACTGCCGCTGCTGGGCCCCTGAGCAAGGCCCTTAACCCTGAATTGCTCAGTTGTATAAAATGATATAAAATGCAATGTAATGAAAATGTAAGTCTCTCTGGATAAGGGTGTCTGCTAAATTCTGGAAATGTAAATCTTGGTGACCCCAGAGAGTGTTATTAAATAATTTACTTTCAAAGACCAGGAGCATCAGTGTAACTTCTTAATACATTATAGATTTGTTCAAATCCATCGCCCTGGTCCATCGCCCTGGATTTAATACCCCACAAGGATGTACAAATTGTGAATAAACTGCGACATGCCACACACCTAATTCCTCAACTCTGAATACAGCCCATCAAAGATGTCGATAAACACAATTCCCACAAATATATATGAATACAATGAGATAAAGACAACAAACTAACCATTCCAGAGCAGGACATGAGCTCATTAAGGCAGCGATTCACTTCCTGTAGTTTGGGCAGGAGGACATTCAGGCGACATTGATTGGATTCAGTCAGAAAATCCTTATAACAGAAAGACAGCGATATAAATTAAACCACAGATATATTGTATTTTTTGTGTACACTGTCTTTAACCCTTGTTCTATTTACCCCTGAACCAAAGCCCAGTCTCTTGTAATTTTATACCATTATACCAATAATTATATAAATCTAGACTTTTCAAGACAACAACCATTTTTATATTGTATCTAATAGTGCCTACTATTGGCAATTTTATATCAAGAACAATCGTTAAAAAAAAGTGTTTCACTACATGTCGTACTGTGTATGATTGTGTATGTGACAAATAAAATTGGAAATCTGAACTTGAATCTCGGTCCCTGAGAATATTTTACCATTTTTATGGAAAGACATTTTAAGAGTTATGATTAATATTTTTTTAAAGAATGCCCAAATTTTATTATACAAAAGAGAGAGAAAAAAGAAAAAGAAAAAATACTACTGAAAATAATTATAAAATAATTCAAAATAGGTAAATATTCATTGGCCCACTGATTTTCTACAGATTGTGTGTGTGTGTGTACGTGTGTGTGCATGTGTGTGTACATATGTTTATGTGTGTGTGTGTTTGTGTGTGTACGTGTGTGTTTATGTTTATGTGTATGTGTTTGTTTGTGTGTGTCTGTGTGAGTGTGTGTGTGTTTGTGTGTGTGTTGTGTGTGTTTGTTTGTGTGTGTGTGTTGTGTGTGTGTTTGTTTGTGTGTGTTTGTGTGTGTGAGTGTGTGTGTTTGTGTGTGTGTTTGTGGGAGTGTGTGTGTTGTGTGTATGTGTTGTGTGTGTGTTTGTTTGTGTGTGTGTGTTGTGTGTGTGTTTGTTTGTTTGTGTGTGTTTGTGTGTGTGTTTGTGGGAGTGTGTGTGTTGTGTGTATGTGTTGTGTGTGTGTTTGTTTGTGTGTGTGTGTGTTGTGTGTGTGTTTGTTTGTTTGTGTGTGTTTGTGTGTGTGTGAGTGTGTGTTTGTGTGTTTGTGTGAGTGTGTGTGTGTTTATGTGTGTGTTTGTGTGTTTGTGTGAGTGTGTGTGTGTTTATGTGTGTGTACATGTGTGTGTTTATGTTTATGTGTATGTGTTTGTTTGTGTGTGTGTTGTGTGTGTGTTTGTTTGTGTGTGTTTGTGTGTGTGAGTGTGTGTGTTTGTGTGTGTGTGTGTGTTTGTGGGAGTGTGTGTGTTGTGTGTATGTGTGTGTGTGTGTGTGTGTGTGTGTGTGTGTGTGTGTGTGTGTGTTACACACAGTGAAGTGACCAGTCTGCCCAACGAGCCTCTGTCTCTCCTTCACATTATGGATTTGACTTGTGTACCACTCCCTCGCTCTCTCCACCAGATCCAGTCCAGACAGCAGTGAGTCCTTCTCCTGTTCCAGCTCCTTCATCTGCTTTAGCTGTAGATCACATGACCACCAGGTAAAAAGTTACACCAATTAGATATGGGTTTCATTGAAGAATCCCTCATAATAAAATAAAAAGTAAAAATCATTATAAATAAACTTATATTGAAAGTTAGTATGCGATATCATTCTGCAGTATCTGCTCTTCAGTTATATTTTTAGTGCACAATATTTACTTTCTCAAAGACACTTTTAAATTGCTGACAAGATAAGATAAGATAAGATAAGATAAGATAAGATAAGATAAGATAAGATAGAACTGAAGGAAATTCTATAATGCACAGATATTGCTCAGTATTTCACATTTTATAGAAATAAACACCCCAAATTGCATATTCACTACTACAAAACTGTAGACCATATGTTACTTTGCTCAAAATCCAATCTTTCATAAACCTTAGTAGGTGTTCTGATACATAAATCATATTTCATCAAACTCACTTAATGAAATTCTCAAAAGTTATTGTGGAATATTTAAAAAAAAAACTCCCCCATTTAGGAAACTCAAACACAGATCATTGTGTTAGAAAATGCATACAAAGTGCAGTTCCCTTTCAACAGCCAACTCCTCACTTGAATGGGAGCAAAGGGACACCATGAAGGGAGAGAGAGAGAGAGAGAGAGAGAGAGCGAGAGAGAGAGAGAGAGAGAGAGTGGGGTGGGGGGATAAACAAAAGAGGTGTGGGTCAGGCCGTGTGTTTGTGTGTGGGCTAAATCCTCTTTGTAAAAGAGAAACAGAGCAGGAGGGAGCTGCGCAGGCAACATTACAAACAATACAGACACAAACAGCATTAGCCAATCACAGCGTTAAAGTGACACGGCATGACAGACCATGACGTCACCTGACAGTGAGAAAGACAGACATGGAGCCTCTCTGCTTCTGCACAAGGGGTAAAAAGTTTGTTTACATTGAGAAATTCCTTCAGCTATAAAGCCGCCATGATTAAAGGGATCGTCAGTATGTATGTGGCTGAATAGAAGACTCCAGAAAGGAGAAACAGGTTTGGTTTGTTTCATTGTACAACCCTGAACTTGGAAATATGCAAAAAGTCACTAATACCATATCAGAAAATGCATTTTTTCCCAGGCTCATAAAAACAAACACATGCAATATCACAGTGCAAGCATTTGTTTTACTTCAATCATTCGGTCATTTAGCATTTTTTCAATCGTTCAGTCATTCAGCGGAAATTACTAGTAAATACAGTAAGTTAATAAATGACTTGTTTAGCTCTCGGTGCACTCTAAATCTGCAGATAATGTTTAAAGGACGTGGAAATACCAAATATCACTCAAGGTGCTGTAATACGTCCTCATACATTGGTTTACAATACAAACATACTATACAAAGTTTGCATCAGACGTCCATGTTTTTCACATAGAAGAAGTTAGGATTATTGCTCCAGAAACGTTCACCTTTACGGAAAAAGCACCTCCTTAATTCTTCCCACCAGTTAATCGTCGACATGCCGACACACCTCATGGCTGTGTGTAACCATTCCAGAGTGCTCACACCCCAAACCTGATGTGACTCCAAATACCACTCCACTCTGCCTCTATGTCAGCCACTCGTTCCCACACTTGTTCACTCACCCAGTAGAAAAAGTGCAAGGCTTTGCTGGAGTACAAGCTGCTGCTGAGGGGGATGAAGACTGTGGTGTAGGCGGCTAAAACTGCGCCAGCTCCCAGGCCCGGGGGCCCAAGCCGGCTCAGCACCATGGAGATGGAGGAAGTAATGGGATTGAAGGAAGGAGGGAGAAGAAGGAATGGAAAGAGCAGAAAAAGCAAGAGTCGAGTGTCAGAGTAGAAGACGTACAGTACAGAGAGGTAAAGAAAAGCAAACACAGAGAGAGAAATAGAGAGAAAGAGAGAGGCAGAGACAGAGAGGGGCAGAAGGACAGAAATGAAAGTTAGAAGAGGGGGAGCAGAATGCACCAGGGGAGGGGCAAAATGGGGGAACAGGAGGAGAGGGGTTGGTGTGAAGAGGAGGAGTGGCAAGTGGTGGTCATGTATAATGTAGCACACAGCTCTAGTCTGAGTGGTTTTGAGCTGTTTTGTAGTTTTTAAGCAGAGAATTTCACACTTTGCACACGGTCTCTTTAACCATACTGCTATCGTTACAGTGCAATGTTAGGATTATTGATAATCACACAAAGTGACCACAAAGTAAACAAAAGAAACAGATTCAATGAAATTCACAAAAACCGCTCAAATAAAATCCATCACTTTCAAGGTTCTTATTTTAAAATGTCACTCATGATCAAGTTACTTTAAGTCAAGCACAAGAAAAAGAAAGAAAAAACTTGGGGCCTTGCACTTATTTGCAAGAAGCCCCCAGTAGCTAATCTGTCTAAGTTTACATGGAAAATTTGAGTATAGTAATATGGGCACACCATTTAACCTTCATGATCATCTAGTTGCAAAGGTTTATGCTGAAAACTGACAAATTACAGACAAATTCTGCATATAGATTCAATCATTTCCACATTTTCCCAGAAACAGCTATTTGAATGTTGGCATAAGTTATTAAGCTACACGTCAGCGGTATCTCCACAGTCATATTCACAGATCTGTCACATGTGGTAATAATCCTTTATCCCTTTGAATTCTCTGTGATTTGATATAACTTCTTGTAACCATCTTGTAGATTATGCAAATTAGCTCATAATCCATAATTCAAGCGTTATGAGTTAAGGAGTTACAAAACTATGTGTTATAATGCCTCAAACAGACTGATCACGCTTGCCTTTTGATTTCCAGTTATGGTCTGCACGATTTGTTCCTGGACCCCTAGGATCATACCCAGGGCAGTAAGTGCTATAGAGGCTAAATATTAAAAATATTCCCATACTACAAAACCACTATAAATATCTACTATGTTAACTATCGACAGATTAATACGATTTTACATATTATTTTACAGCTACTCTGAATTATTTTACAAGAATATAATGCTTGACCCATGGATGACTTGCGGGTGTTTAAGCCATTAAATATAGATTTAAAATGTTTCTGTGCAACACAGAGCAATATTAGTGAGGAAATAGTATATTCAAACTGGTTCTATTCATCTCTCCTTGCTGAAGGCTACACTAGAGAATAGGGCTGGGCGATAAAACGATAACGATATGTATCGCGATAGACACGTGATCGATATCAATAAAAAATGTGTTCGATAAAACTTTCGATATTTTTTATTCTCCGTCGGAAGAAAACAGAGGTTGCGAAGCAAGTTTGGTTGCATTAACAAAGGCAATCACTCTCTGGTAACCTAGCAACGTAGGGAGTGACAAGCTAACAGCCAATCATGTAACAGTATCACGTTTGGTTGCGCCATATCGTTGTCTCGTGCTGGTGCTGGATTCCTCTTCAGTAACCGGCGACTGATAAGCAGAAAAGGAGTGCAATAAAAAGTGAGTAGTGAGAAAAGTGAGAAAAAAGTGAGTTTTCCTGGTTGTTGACATTTCTGTCTTAATAACTGAGGGGATTATGATCAGAGGAAGGTTAAGTTTAAAATAAAAATGTTTAAATGTAATATATTTTTCTCCTGGTCCTTATTTTAAATGGGTCATAAAAAATATAAATAATTATCGATATCGACCGATATGAAACACTGATATCGTGATACAGTTTTCAGCAATTTCGCCCAGCCCTACTAGAGAATGAAGAAGTGTGAATCAGATTGGATACCATTCCATAGTCGACTCCGCTAGTGATGGTGTGTCGTCTCGGCTCGTCCCGGCTCCTGCTGTGTCGCCTGGTCGCCGCGAACCCTGCAGTCGTCTCGCTCTGTGATCGAGGCAGCCCGAAACGTTCGCCTTGCTGCTGACCTGAGACTGAGAAAAAAGTTTGAGGATTAAGGAGGTTTATTTTAGATCATTAATTTATTAACTAACTTCTATGTGGGATTTTAACACATATTATAATAACTCTTTCATTCAATGCCATTAATCTAATCTTGCACCCTGTTTTAGGGAGAATGCAAGTTGAGGTATGAGTCCTGTTTTACAAAACGCACAAATTTAAATAAAAGTGTATTACAATGCACTGAAAATACATCCGGTAACATTTGTCCTCTCATAGACCTAGGAGGAAAAGAGCAGGTTAATTTGATTACTCATACAAGCAGCCTTGTTGCATCCTAGCCTCAGGATCTGTTAGTTGTTAGTTACCGAATTTCATAGTCTGATAAAAAAAAATGCTGTAGTGTAAAATCGATTTATTACATTTTTATTTAATTACTAGACAAATCAGTCGCCTGGATACTCATGCAGACAAGTAGATTTGTGTCTGAGCTATTTCATTCATTCATTCATCTTCTACCGCTTATCCGAACTACCTCGGGTCACGGGGGAGCCTGTGCCTATCTCAGGCGTCATCGGGCATCAAGGCAGGATACACCCTGGACGGAGTGCCAACCCATCGCAGGGCACACACACACACTCATGCAACCACACACTAGGGACAATTTTCCAGAGATGCCAATCAACCTACCATGCATGTCTTTGGACCGGGGGGAGGAAACCGGAGTACCCGGAGGAAACCCCCGAGGCACGGGGAGAACATGCAAACTCCACACACACAAGGTGGAGGCGGGAATCGAACCCCGACCCTGGAGGTGTGAGGCGAACGTGCTAACCACTAAGCCACCGTGCCCCCTGTCTGAGCTATTTTTTTTTCTTTTTGGAGTTAATATAAAGTATGTTCAAAAGGTCAAAGAAAAAAAGGAACATGTACACACGGTTAAAATCAGACACACAGTTGAACAAAAGGCAACTGCAGGTTAAATCAGCTCCAGCACCCTTGGTAAGGATGGGTTCAATAAATGTACCTAATCTCACTGAAATATACGAGCGAATACAGAGCACGCAATCTCTAAAGCTCTTGGTGTGTAGATACTGTAGGGCTGCCAGTAATTCTCATAACTGACCTGTATACGATCAGTATGATAGACATTTATGGTAACTGGGAACTTAAATCCACATGCAATGTAAAGACATAGTTAAGCCACACCAGGGTCAAAAAATAAATAAATAAAGAATGTTATTTTAACAAACAAGGAGTTAACACTTCTGTTTACTTGTAAGTTGAAGAGGAGAATGTGAGATTACACCCTGGAAGGAATTTGGCCAGAAACTCTGATAGCTCTGACAGACGTGTTTGTGGAATTTAGTGGGATCTTATTGTCATTAATACATTTTAATTAATGTCTTTAGAAGATCAATTTCTTCCACTTTTGTCGAAGCTTAAGCACCAGCTTTCCTCATCACTGCTCTGAACAGATAACACCTCAGGCCTGGGAAGTTTCTTACTATGACAATTACACATACCAAACACTTAACAGTGCAAATGTTAATCTCGATTGACAAATGGCTCAAGCAGGGGGAGTTCAGGGTGTGACTCTTCACCAAAAACAACTTTGGATAATCCTAAACTTGAATTACAAAGACTTTCCAAATGTCTCTTACAAGATTTTACAGGGTACTCGGAACCAGGCTCTAAGGCTCTCGGAAGAAGTTATCATTTGTACAAGACAAGCGCCAACAAGCTCCACTGCCCAGCCCCTTGTGTGTCAAATCAAAATACTGTAGAGATAAACTGTACTGAGGAAGTGTTGAGAGAAAACAATTCTGGGGAAGTTCTGGTCTGTTTGTTGTAACTGAACGCGTATTTGCCGATTTGGCAAATAACACTTCTTTTATTACGTTTTTTTTTGTCTTACATGTTTATTTACGTGTTCTTTTTTTCTCCACATACATAGAATTCCTTTCTGCTGTCATTTCTCCTGTCTTGTAAGGTATTATAAATGACCCCTAGTCAGCCATGTGCTGGACAGATTTCAAGTGCTGGGTGTTTACCACCAGTTCAAGCAAGAAAGGTTTACATCACCCCAGACCTGATCTACAGCCTCGCTGCTTGTGATGTAAGAGCCCAGGCCTGGTATTACTGTACAACGCCCCGGGCAATGTCATGCTCATAGCTCAAGATATTTGAGGAGAGAAAAAACGCAGGACGAGAACAAAAAATGCGGTCTGTGGCCACAACACGAATCACTTGGGTGAACATGGGCAACGCTCATGCAGTGAGCTGGAACGAACATTCAAATCAAATCCATTCAGATATTTTTTAATAGCACGAAGACTAAATGTTCACATGATATTACATGATATTCCTTGGATATGGGAGACTTTTTCCCACATACAATGAGACAGCAGTCCTTTTTTCTTGGTCCTGTTGGTTCACAAGAATGACAGTTGTGTTTTGAACCTCAGCTTAAAGTTCAACTTTTGGTAGCAACTAGCTACAAGAAGCAATCTTTCACACCACACATTCTTTCCTCTTCTGTGACCTGGATTTGCCTCCAGGCTTAATTTAGCCAAAACGTTATATCTCATTGTGGAGTTTGGCAGAAAAGCCTTTACTCCAACCGTCCCAAAACAGGCTAAACTGCCCAGAGATGTGAAAGTGTGTGCACTAGATTTGGCTTTGAATTTTGTTAATCTACTAACAAGTCAAGAAGCTTTTATTGTCAGTAGTCTTGTTTCAGCAGTGTTTATTGTAAGTAGTCTTAGCCACATAAAGTGCAACTGTGCAACCTGGTGCAAACAGTGCAGGACAAGACAAACAAGACAGACAAGACAGTGCAGGACAAAAGACAGTGCAGGACAAAAGACAGTGCAGACACATAGTTACAAGACAATACAAAAAGTACAAAAAATGCAGTACACAAAAGACAATAAACAGTAAACAGTAACAGAAACAGCGCCGACCGACCAGTGTTAATACTGTATGTGAATACTGAATGTTCAAACAATATTTCGTGCAGTAACATTAGAATGAACACAGTTTCTTAGCAGCAGGTCCTTGGGATAATATATAGAATTGTGCAAAAAACAGCAAATGACTGAAATATTGTATAGTATGTGCGAAATGGCTGAGATATTGTACAATACGTGCAAAAACGGATGAAATGTTGGGACAGTTTGTGCAAAAACAGCAGAAAAAGTGTGCAAAACAGCATGTAAACAGTTTGCTGGATTGTAAGCAGCATGTAAACAGTATGATGTGTCAGTGTGTGTGTTTTGTGAGGGTCTATGCAGTCCATACAGATGATGTGTGTGTATGTTGTGCTCAGTACAGTACAGTTCAGTTATTGAGAAGTCTGATGGCTTGTGGGAAGAAACTGTTACACAGTCTGGTCGTGACGGCCAGTAGGGTTTCTCCAGTGAATCACCACAGCTATCTTGCTTTGATTCTTTTAGCGTGAGATTATTCAATGGTGGAGGTGTTTAAATCAAGCTCAGCTAGTTGTGGTGGCTCAGTGGTTAAGGCTTTATGTTATACATCAGAAGGTTATGTGATCCAGTCCTAACATTACAAACTATTCATGTCTGGATCCTCGAATGATGCTTTTAACCTTCAGCGTAGGATAGCATACATCAAATGTAAATGAGCTCAATGAACATTATACTATGTATATTAGATATAGCAGTACTTCATTTTAAAGATGTTTTACTGTAAAGTTTATAGTAATGTTCTGTGAGCCCTGCTTCCATGTTTTTTTAGTGTATGTATGATGCCCTGAGATGGACTGGCGTCTACAGTATTTACATTTACAGTATTTAGCAGACACTTTTTTCCAGAGTGACTTACATTTTTATTTCAGTTCATACAGCTGAGCAATTAAGGGTTAAGGGCCTTGCACAGGGGCCCAGCAGTGGCAGCTTGGTGGACCTGGGATTCGAACTTATGACCTTCCGATCAGTAGTCCAACACCTTTACCACTAGACTACCACATCCCATTCACCTTCATGCTCAGTGTTCCCACAATGCAACACAACTTTGATCAGGAGAACTCTGATAACATTTACATTTACAGCATTTAGCAGACACACCTTTATCCAGAGCAACTTACATTATCTCACTGTTATACAACCGAGCAATTGAGGGTTGAAGGGCCTTGCTCAGGGGCCCAGCAGTGTCAGCTTGGTGGACCTGGGATTCGAACCATTGACCTTCTGATTGGTAGCCCAATGATAACGAGGCTTCTGTTGATTTCTCAGCTTAAAATAAATTCATAGACCCTTGACGGTCCCGGGGCCAATTCATTAATTAACTGGTTAATGCATTAATTAAATAGTTTTTTGGGGTTTTTTTGCGTGTAAACAGACTTACTTGTCTTGGGAAAGGATTCAATCGGGATTGATTCGACTGACTGCACACGCGTGGGCTGCTGCACCTTTTTCCCCACGCGAACCGAATCGGACCGGTTAGGCGCGCGCTCCGGTGCCACGGGAACGCGCTCCAGGCTCCTGCCGCTCCTTGTACATGGCTGAACACCGGGGTTAACGTACGATGAGGAATCGCTCGCGCACAGTTTGCTTCTGTTGTCGTACTGCTGCCGCGTGCGGTTTTGTGGCGCGCTCGCGCGGCTGTGATGAACATTAATCCCGTTGCTCGGTCCGAGAGGTCGCACTTTATTGTGTGGCTGCGGTTTGAAACCGTTTGGATGGACGTGTTGCTTAGTTTGAGCGCGGTCAGGATTGAAAATCGAGTATCGAAGCCCCGCCACGAAGCGCTCGAAAGTGAGACATCCGTGCGGTGGTGTGATCCGCCTGAGACTCTGCACCACACCGCCCGGTAGGTCCTGCGTCTCTGCCCCGTGCCACCGGCTCTCGATCTCAGAGATGTGCACATAGCCGCGCTTCCCGTCGTCTAAAATATCGAACAAAGTGCGCAGGCTGTGCAGAAAGGCTTTCGGTAAGCCGTCGGTGTTAAACTCTGCGTCTTGCATGCTGGGGTTTTTTAAAGTGATCAGTCCGGGATGAGTGAAGCTCGGATCTGTTGGGATCAAAGCCATGAAGCTCTAAAAACAGACTACAGGTTACTAATGTTTACTAATCACTAAAAGTGTAACTCATTCAAACGCATCATTCGGATACTTTTCTTCCCACCCAGTTTGCTCTCTCTCTCTCTCTCTCTCTCTCTCTCTCTCTCTTTCTCTATCCCCCTCGCTCTCTCCAACTCTCTCCCTCTCTTTCCTTCTCTCTGTCTCTCTTTCTCTCTCCCTCCCTCTCTCTCTCTCTTTCCTTCTCTCTGTCTCTCACACACACTCTGTCTCCCCCTCTCTCTCTCTCTCTCTCTTTCTCTCTCCCTCGCTCTCTCTCTCTCTTTCCTTCTCTCTGTCTCTCACACACACTCTGTCTCCCTCTCTCAGTCTCTCTCTCTCTCTCTCTCTCTCTCTCTCTCTCTCTCTCTCTCTAAACCAACACAACTTTCTTCACCACATTTTTTTTAATAGATCCGCCCTCTGAACGGTTGCTCACCTCATCGACGCTCTGATTGGTAGCTCGATGAACTGCTCCACGCTGATTAGCTGCTACAAGAGCAACAGGGTTTGAGTTTTGTTCTCTGTAGATTTGAATAGCAGTTGGCCAAGAAGGTTTATTTTCACATGAACTAGTATAGTCTCCAGATGGCTATGAAACATAATAGTTCTCTCATTCTGTCAAAGAAACACATTTTAGTCTCTTGTAGCCTACTAATACATAACAGGCCAAGAGTAAAAGTCTGTAGAGAAATAGACACTTCATCATGCAATGTGTGGGACATCAACTGACCATTAAATCACTTACAGTGAATTCATTCATTCATTCATTCATTCATTCATTCATTCATTCATTTATTCATTTAACTACAGGACGACTACTGTAATGATTCTATAGTGACAATTGTTAATTAACTTTTTTGTTTATTGAATGAATCAAATTTCTTAATCAATTTTTATTTTAATTTGTTTGATTCATTTTGTGCGATTTAATTAATCTCTGGGTTGCACTATTATAAAATGTTGTAGAAATGATATTATTTACCCAAATGAGGATGGGTTCCCTTCTGAGTCTGGTTCCTCTCAAGGTTTCTTCCTCATATCTTCTCAGGGTGTTTTTCCTTGCCACCATCGCCTCCGGCTTGCTCATTAGGGATAGGGATAGATATATAGCAGTTATAAATATATATTATATATATATAATATTTTTAAAATTAATTTGAAACTTGGGGGGCACGGTGGCTTAGTGGTTAGCACATTCGCCTCACACCTCCAGGGTCGGGGTTCAATTCCCGCCTCCACCTTGTGTGTGTGGAGTTTGCATGTTCTCCCCGTGCCTCGGGGGTTTCCTCCGGGTACTCCGGTTTCCTCCCCCGGTCCAAAGACATGCATAGTAGGTTGATTGGCATCTCTGGAAAATTGTCCCTAGTGCGTGAGTGAATGAGAGTGTGTGTGTGCCCTGTGATGGGTTGGCACTCCGTCCAGGGTGTATCCTGCCTTGATGCCCGATGATGCCTGAGATAGGCACAGGCTCCCCGTGACCCGAGGCAGTTCGGATAAGCGGTAGAAAATGAATGAATGAATGAATTTGAAACTTTTATTGTATATATTAATATATAAATAAATATTTATATATTAAATAATATATAAATAAATATATAAATAAATATATATTATATTTATTTATTCCTTATTTTTCCTTCTTATTTTTATTATATATTTATTTATTCTCTCTCTCTCTCTCTCTCTCTCTCTCTCTCTCTCTCTTCTGTTTCCATACTTCTGTAAAGCTGCTTTGAGACAATGGGAAATTGTTAAAAGTGCTATACAAATAAATTGAATTGAATTACTCAATGGTTTTTTTAATGCTGCCTTCATGTCATGTTCTAAATATTGTAATTACAACGTGACTTAATTACAGCCTGGCACTGGCTGTGAATGAGTGGTAAGTTTGCAGTGGTAAATGTCTTGTCACATTTGGTGACACCATTCAATTCTTTCCTATCATTCTTCTGGATGACCTCTGAATTCACATGCACAATCATCAGAGGAGGACTGGAAGAAAGAATATGTTACAGAATTTGTATTTCTTCTTTATTTAACCAGGTGAGTCAATTGAGAACCGGTTCTCATTTACAATGATGACCTGACAATATAGAATCATACACAAGGTTGCATTTGTGTGCATGCATTTAGAAACAGTTGTGCCATGTTACAGTTGTGCCAGCTCTTCATTATGCAACATTCAAAGAACCTCCACACAAACATCAACCTGAGCTCAGGATCGAACTACTGGCCCTGGAGCTGTGAGGCATGACTGATACCCTCTGCACAACATGCTGTTTACTTAATAAAAAGTCACAATACTGAAATCGGAAGTAATATCCTAATTTTTAAATACAACAAATAATGTACATAAACATTAATACATTTATAAACTCATATTATTTATTTATTTATTTATTCAGTATAATTTATTATAATTTAAGGTATAAAGACATGAAGGAATAGAAAAAAAATCACACAAAGGAGGTAAACTTCACTAATAAAATACAGCATATAACAAATGAAATTTGACTTTCAAACCGTCACAATTCATTATCATGATTACAGATTTGATGCTAGCAACAAACATGTAAGGGTAATGATTCCACCACATCGCTCCAGGGTCTGGAGTTCGATCCTGAGCTGTGGATCCATCATGACCCTGACAAGGATAAAGCAGCTTCTAAAAAAAAAAAATGAACGAATGAACAAAGGCGCATGAGACAGAGACCGGGAAATGTAGAACTAGTGTTTTATTTTAAGGGTTTAAAACCATGATCTTAATTTCATTAAGCAGGAACAATGCTGACTCTTAAATAGCCTTCATTCAGTCTTCTGCAAGGTCTCCTGCAGGTCCTCTTTGATGTTTCCCAACTGCAAGCAAACACAGTTCTTTATTGCAGTTCTTCACTTCCTACAAACCTAAACCATGTGTAAGAATTCATATTCTATTCTCATTTGCCTTTCCGTTCAAATCTTGAAGCTTTTATATAATATGAATTGCTCGGAATTAGTTCAAACATTAGACCAACAACGGTTACATGCAGTGTCTGAAATTATTTTACAAATTTTGTCCTCATGCGTAAAATCCTAATGCACTGATTATAGCATTAACCCTTCAAACTCCTACTTTAATATTTAGTTTTACGCTGAATAATTCTTTAACTCCACCGAAACAGGAAAAGCTCCTAGCAGTGTTAAGTGCTTAATCTGAGGCTAAACATTGTAAAATGTTTCTAATCACTGTTATAGGCTGAACTTTGGTCTCTCTGCATAACCAGACAAAAATACTCCTCTGTACTGACAATCAGGATTCATCTGGATTACTTGAGGATAGATTAACGTGCTTATTCCATTAGAACTAAATGAGAAGGTTCTCCACATGACTCTTACTTCCTACTATTAAAAGAAAATCCTATTTTAAACACCTAAAATCCAGTATCTAACTTTCATACTCAAATTTCTCACTTTTCTAACACAAACCTTTAATCCCATTCTAACTACTGAATAACTCTGGTTGTCTAGTATGTAGTAATCGAGTCAATGGTACTATGTTTTAACTACTGTGTAATAAGCGAATGTAATGCAATTGATATTATTATTGGTCTACAAACACATTATATGCTGTATCTCTGCATGCTGCATTCATCAATATTCAGTTTTAAAATAGTGTGACTGATTGCCAAAAAAAAAAAAATACAAAACTATTTTATATATAGAAAAATTCCTCATGTGTATGTTGGTTCACTCTCTGTGCGTAAGAAAAACTCCAAAGGATCCACTAAAACCTCTCTGTTAATTATACACTATTGTTATAATAAGGCATTTTGTATTTGATAAAATGTTTAAAAATGTTTAAAAACATACAAGTACAATAATTCAGACTTTTTTCTAGAATAATCTGCGTTAAAAACGCTAAAGTTTGGGTCCTGCCCAATGTAACACAATAATTCTACAATTCAAAATTCTGCTCTACATAATCATAGAAAAGGTGAATAAATAGATATATTACCCAAAGAACTAATTAAAAACTGCACATGTCCAGGATTATACATTTATTAACATCTTTTGAAAATTTGGAAAATCAGCGATATACTGATATATTTCAAACCCACATCCTACATAGGCTTAATTCAAAATTCCTGTAAGACACACACACACACACACACACACACACACACACACACACACACACGCACTCTCTCTCTCTCTCTCTCTGTTCACTGATATTGCTGCAGATTTTCATTCAAATTTATTCCATTGAATCTCCATATTTTGTGACTCTGGGAGCTGCAGGTGTTAGAGGCTCATCCTCTGAATAAGAAAGAGAAATTGACCTAGTTAGGATTAATGAAAAATGATTACTAGCAAAACAGCAAATACTTTTAGAAAAAAACAGGAATAGAAACTCATTAAACATACAAGTTATTTGTGTATTCATGATATGTGATAGTTTCACAAAAATATATAACCAGGATGTGTAGAGACATGATTTCATCCTGCTGTCGAACCAATTTTGGATTAAAATGCTATGGCATATGAAGTTATTATGAAATACACCTTTTAAAATAGCATCTTGTTCAGAGTTTCAGAGACTGGTTTGTTTAAAGGAACAGATGAAGGGAAAAGATGAAGATTTACCAGGTGGACTGGAATCAGGTACTTCTCCTTTTTCCAATAAAACCCACAGCTCTGTGCACTTTGTCGTCTCCCAACGTGTTACTGTGTAGCTGAACACTGAGGAAGCCACTGGCAAAAGAAAAAGAAGTTCCAGAAAAAGGACACAGTGAGGTCCAAGAGTCTGAGACACACTGAAACTATTAACTATTTAATATTCAAGATGTTGCACTGTTTCTAGGTCACTATTTGAACTGAAGCAAATTTGTGATATGGATCATGTTATCGCCTGCGGACTTTCTGTTATTCTTATACCTTGTGTTCAGATGACGCACTAGTGGATTTGATCTAAAATGGATCCTCAGGTTTTATACAAAGCTGTATGATCTATGCGAGAGCTGGATTACGTACTGTCATTAAAGCAAAAAGGGCAAATACTAAGATTTGAGAAATTCATAAAAAATCTTTATATAAAAGATTCTACTTTTTATTCAAGTTACAAATAATAATATAATTAAATAGATAATATAATAGATTTTTGGACTTTGTTTTATACACATGCTGCTGCAATCAGTCCCTCAGCAATATCATTAATGAGAACAGATTAATACACGTTGATTTCCTTTAAACTACACTTTATACTCAAAAAGCTTACAGTTCAAATAAATATGAAATTTGCACAAAAGGTGACTTTGCATAAATATTGGAACAAGGCATTAACATGGAACCATAACTTACCAATAGATACTAAAAGGTTCCACTGGAGCGGATACTTCAACCTTTTCTGTAGTGCCTGCTGTGCTAAAAACAAGCTTATTGTACCTAGATAACAGACAGAAGCAACATGGGAAAGGGAATACAGCAACAGTCTCCAAACTGTTGTGTCTTTCACATACCTAGTCGAGCCTTATTACTGTAATTGTAAAGTGAGCGGAGATTAGGGGAGAATCGGGATTTTACAAAATCACACTATTAATACAAAAAAGCTAGGGTCGATTGACATTTGTATTCATTCGATCATTCATTCACTTATTTTTTTTTTTTAAACAATAATGTGTGTAATTCAACAATACTCTAAATTCAGAATATCAGACATTAAAATAATGAGGCTGATTTATCAGTAATGTAGTTAAAGGCTAAAAGTGCTAAAAGTTTCATTTCAAGTTTATTTGTATGGCGCTTTCTACAACTGACATTGTCTCAAAGCAACTTTACAGAACATAAACATAGAACAAAAGGTTATTATAAAGAATAATATAAAGATTAATATAATACAAAAATTCAAAATTAATATTAAATATATTTAAATGTGGAAATCAATTTTTTTCCATGTAAAGTGCTGGAATATTTTCGACAAACGTTGATCTTATGGGAAAATCTATAGGAGGTTTATGTATTTTCATATTTCTACACATTTCATGAATAAAATAACACACTCATAAATAATGTCTGTGTCCTTCCACATTATACCAGTGAACTACAGAAGTTCATTAATAAAGTTAAGTTCTATAATAAAGTTCTAGACCAATCAGAATCAAGAATTCAAGTTGTTTTTTGTGAGAAAATGATGTGGCATATAATCTTGTTAAAATCAGGTATGTGAAATATGGTTCAAAGAAAAAGAATAAAAGAATGCATGAATGAATGAATGAATGAATGAATGAATGAATGAATGCATGCATGAATGAATGAATGAATGAATGAATGAATTTTAAGAATTTCAATAGAATTGCTCTGATACCAACCAATCATGAAGCTTCCTGTTCCTTTCATAAATGCACGGGACTGGCAGGCAGCGTACTGTTGCAACCCCTGAGCCAAAGAGATATTTCAATACATTTTATGTTTTTACAAGTTATTTACAAGTTATGCATTAATATGTCATCATTGTGCTTTAATTCATATATTACAGAATAAAATGAAACCAGCGCACCGGATGTTTCTCCACGAGCGCGTCATCCACCTTCCTGATCCCAAGGTTAACCATCTCGTTTTATTCTTGTACTAAAAACACTTTAACTTTCAATATGAACCTGATTTGACTTTGTTATAGTTTATTTCCGTGTAAACAGAGAAGGAAACTGAAAGGAAGCCTTTAACATGTCATCAGCGTCTTCTAGTGACATGGAGTCGTTACTGCGTTCATATTGGAGCAAAATGAAATGATCTAAGTATCTAAGTTAATATTTCTATACAATGTGCCACATTCATACTGTATATAGCTTAAGTTTTAGATTCCTTGTTGTGGAATGAAATGAAACGAATTAGCCCCTCCCACTACGCATTAGCTCCTCCCCTAAGCTCTAATACACCTCTCTGTTCAATTCGAGTTTATTTGTATGGAGCTTTTAAAAATTGACATTGTCTCAAAGCAGCTTTACAGAACATAAACATAGAACAAAAGGTTATTATAAATACAGAATCAAAAGGTTATTATAAATAATAATATAAAGATTAATAGAATACAAAATACAAGATTAATATTAGATATATTTAAGTGTGTTTGTATTTATCTCTAATGAGCAAGTCTGAGGTGATTCAGGTGACTGTGGGGAGGAAAAACTCCCTTAGATGGAAGAGGAAGAAACCTTGAGAGGAACCAGACTCAAAGGGGAACCTCATCCTCATATGGGTGACGTCGGAGGGTGTGATTATAAATATACAGTCTGATACATCTCTACATCTCCTCTTTAGTATAGCAGAGTCTAACTGGAGCTGGTAGATCTCTAGATGTCTCAGGATCCTCACAGGATCAGCCTCATCTCAGTGGAGGTCCAAAAATCTTCATCGCACGGAAGACAATTGGAGCTGGTACAATTTCTGGATATCTCAGGATGGGTAGAAAGAGAGAAGCAGTGGAGAGGGATTAACGTAGCTGCTGTTCATAATATTAGCAAGTACTAGATGATAATGTGTATTTGGTCTGATGTAATAGAGCACAATATTATGGGATAATACTCTGTCTAACAGTCTTTTGCTTTCCCCCAAATCCTACAGATCATCCAACTGATGCTTGGCTACTTCCACTGAATATTACCTGATTAAAAAGGTTCAGGGGACAATCCAAATGCTTCAACATGAAAGACTGCACTTTAATGCCACTGATAACCGATGCAAGTTCTCATGTGGTGTTTTTATTTCATGTTTTCTATTCTGAATTGCATTTTAGAGCTGGAAAAGAAGAAGAAGAAGCATCCTAACAAAAATACAAGATGAACACCTGAACAAAAACAATTGAATAAAAGGTATTAAAGATGCACTAAGATTATTTCTAATTTCTCTATTATGCATTTAAAATAAAATATTTTGCTATTCAAGCTGAATAATGTGATCTTTTCCCCCACCTATATAATAATAATAAAAATAATAATAATAATAATAATAATAATATTTTCCCCAACAATATAATAATAAAAATCCCTTTCACTGCATCCAAAAGTGAATATATTATGGCAGTTTGTAAAGTCTTTATAAAAGCTTGGTTCCACACTGTGAAATGCTCGGGCAAAATATTCCTTTCAGCCGACCGTTCGCTCTTGACCCCATCACAAGTCTAACATTAGAGAGGGAAAAACACATAAATCAGAAGATGCAGAATAATTCTTTGCTATTGAGTTCAAATAATTCAAATTGCTATTTGCAAAACTAGACATCAGACTTTTAAAATAGACTTTAGATCTCCAGGACTGAAATTGTGCAGGTCTGATTTAAGCCGTACCTTGTTTTGGATGTGTTATGCTGGTGATCTGTACAATTAAGATCAGACCAGTTATAAGAGACTGGCTGGAGGAGTCTTACATTCTCAGCTGAACCAAAGAAAAACCAAAAATGATTGTTAATATTATTTCCAATTATTCCTCTAAATTTTAAGATAGTTTAAATAAAAGTGATGAATTTGTAATGAATAAAAGGTAATAGAAACTGATGCAGTGTTTACGTGGCCTGCGATTTGTAGCTGGAACTACTGTATGAGCTGCTGTTATAGAAACATAATAAACGTTAACTTACTTATATGTTGGTTGATAAGGGGAAGCCTCCGTTTGTCTGATGCTCCTTTTTCAGCTTGACAGTCTAGCAATACGACTTCATTGGAAAAAAGTTTTTAGAAAATATATCTAGAATATCTTTCGATACTCCAGCCTTCATACACATAGTTTACTGACAGATAAAATGTTTTAAATCACTTGTTTTACATAAAGAAGGTTGTACCTTGGTTGATCTTTGGTCTGGGATGTATGGCGTGTGAAGACGACCTAAGTGTGTGTTTGTTACACCCTCGGCGCAGCAGTTTGTGGCGCTCGGACTGAACCATAGCCGCATGTGTACCGTCTTTGATATTGCTCAATTGTTCGTTAGCATCCAACTCAGCAATAAGAGCCACTGACCTCTAAGAAGAGAAGATTTATGCCGTGTCAAAATCATTTAGCAATCATGTAGAATAATTAATATCAGATATTTCAAGGTATTAAGTATTAAATATCAAGGTTCACAGCAGATATTTGTGGTAGCTGACATTCCTTTATGACATACATTCCCATAAGGAGGGAATAAACCAAAACGGTACATTCTCATTCATTCATTCATCTTCTACCGCTTATCCGAACTACCTCGGGTCACGGGGAGCCTGTGCCTATCTCGGGTGTCATCGGGCATCAAGGCAGGATACACCCTGGACGGAGTGCCAACCCATCGCAGCGCACACACACACTCATTCACTCATGCACTCACACACTACAGACAATTTTCCAGAGATGCCAATCAACCTACGGGACATTCTGCTTTTTCAAAAATAATCAACGACAGTTCAATTAGTTGGGGCACGGTGGCTTAGTGGTTAGCACGTTCGCCTCACACCTCCAGGGTTGGGGGTTTGATTCCCGCCTCCACCTTGTGTGTGTGGAGTTTGCATTTTCTCCCCGTGCCTCGGGGGTTTCCTCCGGGTACTCCGGTTTCCTCCCCCGGTCCAAAGACATGCATGGTAGGTTGATTGGCATCTCTGGAAAATTGTCCGTAGTGTGTGATTGCGTGAGTGAATGAGAGAGTGTGTGTGTGTGCCCTGTGATGGGTTGGCACTCCGTCCAGGGTGTATCCTGCCTTGATGCCCAATGACGCCTGAGATAAGCACAGGCTCCCCGTGACCCGAGGTAGTTCGGAGTGAGTGAATGAGTGAGTGAGTTCAATTAGTTGAATTATTTTCCTATAACAGCGCATTCCAAAAAAAAAGTGCACCCTACAGCAAGGTGTTAATTTGTTAATGACTGATTGTTTTAAAATATCAAAGAACACCATGTTGTACATTTTATCCATTTATAGTTCCATTTACTGTCATGAAACGTCCACCAAAAATGATTCCTCTTTTCACTTACAATGCAACAAGGAATCCACAAAGTGCAATAGGCTTCTGACCTGAAATGAGCTGTTACAAAACATTGACAGTGGAGATCTTCCAAATGTCTCATCACATAAAATATTACCATATCAACAATTAGTGTATCACTAGACTTAGATGAAGTCCCTGTGTATTATCTGGCTAATCAAATTCCAGAATTGAATAGTGTTGTGGTATTGTATTTAATAACGAGATATTAGATTGCGTGATTAGGGTCACCTTCTCAGACGGCACTCTGGAAGATTTGTTTTTGCCAGGAATGTGTGGTTGCACCATCAAAGACGGTAACCTGGTAAAGACAAGATGATGATAAGACAATTTTAAAAATTCATTGAAACAAAGTTTTGTAAACTAATGAATGCTTCGATTATTGAACTCAGTTAGGACCTGTGCTTGTTTGAGTCAGAAATCATTGTGGAAGACAACTTCCCGGTCTTCTTTTGGACTTCGGTCATTTCCCATGGTGTTGGAGGTGCTAAAGTCTGACGTTTAGGAGAACAGCGACCCCTAAGAATTTGAGGAAAAAGCAGTAAAGTCAAAGGTCATTTTCTGGTTTTCCGTAAAGCGTATGGCGTCTTGTCTGAGAGTCTTACATACAGAGATCTTATGCACTATATATCCAAAAGTATGTGGACATCTGACCATCAAATCTATTGTGGCATTCCAGATACAGCTCCCTTGTTGCTGTTATAATAAGCTCTTCTGGAAAGGCTTTTCACTAGATGTTGGTGCATGGCTGTGGTTAACTTTGATCATTCAGACATAAAAGTATTAGTGAGATCAGACATTGATGTCAAGCGAGGAGGTCTGGGGTGCAGTCGGTGGTCCAGTTCATCTCAAAGGTGTTCGCTGGGGTTTTGTCGGAGTGAGTCAAATTCTCAGACTTCAACCTTGACAAACCATGTGTTTAAGGAACTCACAATGAAGCACCATCATGCAGGAACAAAGTAAGGACACTTCTATAGTGTACATAGAGATTCTATACAATCATCTGCTTGTGATTTTGCGACAACAGTTTAGGGAAGAGCCAACAATGGGTGTGAGGGTCAGGTGTCCACCTTTGGCCAACTTACTACTGCTATATATTTTAAAATGGCCTCAATGACAAAGTTCTCATTTGAAAGTAAAGACCGTTTCTCTCTCCAAACAGAATTTCTTTTAACTCGCCTCTTGGTGTTTACATTTTCATTCTTGGCAGTGCGTTTAGTGACAGCCTGGCTCTGGTAGCGCCCCCTGGAAGTGATGGCTGTCACCGTACAGGTGTATAGTGTGTTGATGGTAAGATGGCGTGCCGTGTGCTCACACTCTCTGCCTAAGTATACCACACACCCGTTCAGACGTAGCTCATATGACATGAGGCGGCCAAGTGGCACCGCCGGAGCAGACCAAAAGATTTGGAGCTTGTAGCATCCCAAAACAACAACTGCCAGGCCTCTGGGGGCGTGATCTTGTCCATCTGCAGTGTGAATAGTAACGCTGCACCGAGAACTGCTTGTGTCTCCTGGACCCATCGCACAAATGCTTATCGTGTATGTAGTGCTGGGAGACAGCGATCTCACTGTAGTCCTGATGGAGAGAAGAGTGAAGAATCCTGAGGATGTGATAGTATACATTGGTTCCTGCAAAGATCTTAGATCACAGATTTAAATACCTAAAATATTACATGGATGCTCATATCCAATTATTTAAAATGTGAACCACATTTTTTTTTATCCTTTTTTTGTTTCCTTTGTTACACCTCACATTCATCATATAACACTTGATTATTTTCCCAGTTACTGGTTTATTAAATAGATTCAACTCACCCCATTCAATTGGAATGAAATTTCTTTCAATTGATTTACTCTGCTTAGACGTGTGCATGAAGGTTGTGAATTCACCGGGAGCAATCAGTCAGATAATGTATGTTATTTTAGCTGTGGTGTAAAAAAATGTTAGAATGAAGATAGAAATTTCAGTATATTAATATCACACGTAGGGGGGGTACGGTGGCTTAGTGGTTAGCACGTTCGCCTCACACCTCCAGGGTTGGGGGTTCGATTCCCGCCTCCACCTTGTGTGTGTGGAGTTTGCACGTTCTCCCCGTGCCTCGGGGGTTTCCTCCGGGTACTCCGGTTTCCTCCCCCGGTCCAAAGACATGCATGGAAGGTTGATTGGCATCTCTGGAAAATTGTCTGTAGTGTGTGATTGCATGAGTGAATGAGAGTGTGTGTGTGCCCTGCGATGGGTTGGCACTCCGTCCATTGTGTATCCTGCCTTGATGCCCGATGACGCCTGAGATAGGCACAGGCTCCCCGTGACCCGAGGTAGTTCGGATAAGCGGTAGAAGATGAATGAATGAATGAATGAATGAATATCACACGTACTCCAGTTCTGTGGTGGTCTCCAGCAGAACGTTGTCACAGTAAACCTGGAACAATCCTGACTTGACCTCACCCTCTGGCGCCGCCCATTTCAGTCGCACCTCAGTAGCTGTGCAGGAGATAACGCACAGTTCCTGTGGAGGCCTCGGTTTAAGTTCCACCCTCTTCAAACTTATCTCCACACTTTCGCTAAAGGGACTCGTGTCACCATCTGATGTAGAGAGATTAAGCCGTAGAGACAGCGATTTACTCTGTTTGTGCTGGAAATGGGAATGAGGTAAAGTGATTTGACACTGTGGGCCACTGTACAACATGGTATCCTCATCAAAGAGACTAGAGAAGACAAAAAAAGAAGGGGAGTGACATCGTCAGCAAATGATAATCAAAACCAAGACAAGCATTGATCCTTGGTCCATCCTTGAACAAAGTACTTTTTCCTACTTATAGGTAACATCCAGGCCACTTTCAGGCTCCAGTTTCTCCCATGATGCAATGTAGGCCATTGACTGATGTTTGATAGTAACAGGGGACGGTTTAGGCAGGCGCTTCATCTTCCTCAGGCACGCGTTAATTTCCTCCTGCAGCTCCGACCCCATTGATGAAGAGGCAGAGAGATGCTGGAGATGAATGCAAAAGATCAAGAAGATTGTAAAACTGAAATGTGAGAATTTGAATGCACTTGATTTCACTTTCTAGTTAGAATGAAGAATTTGGTTTAGAAAGATGGCTATAAAATCTTGAAGGGAGTTTAGTGACTTTGATGAGAACAGAAAAAAAGCTTAACCTTGGCCTAGCTTAGCCTAGCTTAACCTTGGATGAGTTACGTTTATTAGATAGTCTGTGATTCAGAACGAAGTACCACAATGTGATTTTTACTTAGGGACAGAACTATTGATTACTGTTTAAAAAATTTGTAAAGTAAAAATAAAAATTACCAATAGATATGTATTATGGAAAATTAAGAAAAACACCTTCAGTTGTTCCTCCAAAGCGATGTGCCTTCTAACTCGAGTCACTCCATTTGGTCGAGACACAAACTCTCTCACTGTCCTGAGAGAAAGCAACAATAATAAACCAACAGCAAGAGTTTCGGCAATTTGTACAGCCATCTTGAGGAATGCAAAGAAAATGACTGTCAAAAAAGTATCAGAAAGATACTCACATTGCAGCAAACCAAGTGCTATCTAGGCCTCCACTTTTCAATAAATCTAGTAGACCGTCCAACAAATCAGGTAAAAACGGGCTTTCCATTAACAAGGTGTGTCCATCATCCTTAGATGCCAGACAACTTAATGCAAAGCAAGCCGTTTGCCCAGCCTCTGACTCCGCTCCACTGGACAATAGCACCTCCAGACAACTAACCTGGGGGTAAATAATAAAAGATAAACACAGTGATGCTGCAGATGACACAGTCCTTGAATTCTGAGATTGAGTATGCAAAAGCTGCATTTATAGTTTCCTCCTTTTCTGAATATCACATTTTATTTTGCTAACCCTAGCTTTTTATTGATCACTGCTTGATCTAATAATGCCTTTGACTTAACAACAAATATACTACTATCTATTGACAGAATAGTTCTTTAATTAAAAAAAAGTTACATACCGCAGCTTTAAGTTTCAGACTCTACTTCACTGAGCTTTTAATAAGCATAAGCATAAGCATATCGTCGCTGTCGGGCGGAAACCTCGTATGTCCAAATTTGGTCAATTTCATATTTTTTCACATATCGATGCTATTGGTCAGTCCCCACGTGGGTCTGTTATTTTTACAAGTTATTAACCAATCTAAAGTCTTGAAAATAGCTTGAGCGCAAATCTCATAACTCCATTGGACACTTCAACTGTCCACCTCTTCCTCGCTCCGCGGGAGAGCTTCGCGTCATATTTCTCCTCAAGAAGAGTCGCAACGAATCAACACGTCTTCTGAGGTAAATGTCTTCAAAACACTGGGCTCGAAGAAAAAAAATCTTGACCCCCGCTAGTTCTGGTGCTCGTCTGAGGACAGGAATTTAGCGCAAGACAATCCACTGCAACGTGGACTAAACCCTGTGAACTGCAGATAAGGTACGGCGTTTTTTTAATTTACTGAAAAATAACGGTTTTGGAGATACGAGGATTCCGCCCGACAGCGACGATATACTCCTTTGTGAGGTCATGTAGCAAAGAAATTCTGCGTCCTTACCAGCTTTTGGTCTTTGGCTTCAGCTAAGATGAGGCATCTGCTTTGCTCACTTCCACACAAACAGCCAATAGTGAAGGATGCATTCATAGCAGTGTCTAAAATCATATACAATCAACTCTATTTAAAAAAATTCACAATGCATTTAAATTCATCAAAGAATGCTTCTTAAATCACTTTAATTTTTGTTTGTGGTGAAATTGTAGTTTATAAGCAGGTAATAAGAAGTTATATACAAAAGCTTCTCACTCATTGTTTCTAAGACCTGAGATTCCTCTCATTGGGACTAACCTGTGCTGCTGAGAGTCAGGCACTGAACTAAACGTCTGAAAATCATTAAGGCTGAAGGATGACTTAGAAGCCTTTGGCATGCCGGTTCATACAGAGAGAGCCGTGCTAGAATGAGAGCAGCCGAATTAACTACTCTCTCCCTCTCGTGGTTCAGAAGACAGCTGACTCTCTCAATTACTTGACTGAAAACTACAGGGTCCTGAAGTAGCCACTGGAGTCCTGATGGGGTTTCAACCTAATGTAGGTAGATAATAAGCACAGAATTCAGGATTACTTTGGAGACACCCTGGTAACGGCAACTTATATATTTTCAGAGTAATACCCAAATTTAATGAAAACTGATGGCTCTGACATACCAGAGTTAAGCACCAAAAACCATTGCCCCAGTCTTGCACTCCAACATACACCATAAAGATGACAGCATACAAAGAAATAACTCTCCAGACTACACTCTCAGAAATAAATCTACCAACATGTGCTTTGTCTTGTTGCTAGATACTTACTCTACCTTCAGTATGTATCTTTCACTGGACCACCAACCAAACGTGAAACGTGAGTAAATCTTTTAAAAAACATTGGATATTAAGACCCAGTGACTAAAGGCACACCAATTTAATTTAGTTTTATTTGTTTAGAACCTTTTAACAATGTACACTGTCACAAAGCAGCTTTAAATAAAAAAAAAAACAAAAAAACACCAGGTACAACTTTTAATGTAAATGATACTTCATTGTAAAAGTGTACAATCAATGTAAATTTAGGATACCAAGGACGAGTAACAAGTTTTTACCAGTTGTTTGCTTTTCAATTGAACAACTGAACAAACATAGATATAGTATACTTACGTTGGTTTAACACACATAATCTGAAACACTTCACAAAAGGCTATAGATAATTGTTGGCTTGGTGCATAAAGAAAAAAACAAGGTTTTTAGATTTCAGTATATGATTTGCTGATTTGTTCGTCTAATACAATAATATCAATAGTCACATTATGGGCAGTTAAGTGACAGCTTCACATGAACCATCAACAAATATGGTCGCTTTTAAAAACCCTGGTTATTCCTTTCCAACCCTTTAGATGAACCACCAAAGCAGCATGCAGGGTCTCATCTCTAAGCACTAAATCAGCGTGTACATTTCAGGGTGTGTAAACATTACCAGTGACGCCATGGCTCCAGCAGCATTCAGTACGTCAGGCTCATCTTTCGACAGAAGTTGTCCTAATGCCTGGTAAAGTTTGCCGTCCTCCTTAGTCCGAGCATGAGGTTTCTGTAGCAGAGCTTCATTTTTAAACAGCATCGCAAAGATAAGTAGTACGTGGCTGAATTTCCCAGACTGAGTAGTAACAGATTAGAACCAGCACACAGCACATTCAGAAGGGTTTTCTTATCAATGCTGCATCCCCCACAGGTCCTCTGTCCCTGGTCCAAGGCAATAAAAATGCTAACCTATGCATGGGAGCTGACGGTTTTATGAGCTGTTTTTTTTTTTTTTTGTGCTAGCTGGAGTTCAACTGCAGGACACTCCGAGATGGTAGAAAAAACAAAAGCCGATGCCTTGAAAGCATTTACAACTCATTGCTGAGAGAGATCACTTTCGTTGCTAGCTGACTTCTCTGTGTGTATTTATGGTCAAGCTGTGCTGCTGAATGAAGCTCGTAAAGAAATCTTTACATAGGCTGAATTTTTGTCATGAACTTAAGATCAGCGTACATTTGATTTTTTAACTGTGGTATAAACACCGGTCTCCTCTAGAGTAATGAAGTCTCTTTCACAAGCACCATGAATGAATTCTGCTACATATAACTGGATTAATTAGTAAATTTTATTTTCTGATTTATTTGACATTAATATTAATATGCAATGTTATCTAAAGAGACGGAAGAGTATGTCGGCCATTGACTACGCAAACCAGAGTTCGAGCTGATCAACAAGTACGTTCTCTATCAACCATTGGAAAGACACGGGCGAAGAAAGCGTGGTAAACCAAAGCTTCTCTACCCACAGTACATAGGCAAATTGATCAACAGCGAGATACCACCAACAGTTGACGAAATGAGAACAGCAGCAAGAAACAGAACAGAATGGAAGAAGATCGTTGACGCCTGCAAACCACAAATATTTGCAGCCGACTGATGATGATGATGATGATCTAAAGAGAACCAAGTAAGCAAAACTGACTATGTATGTGCACATTCACCTTTTAGGAACACCTGTATACCTGTACATTCTTGCAGGTCTGCTGTTGTGGCCCGTTCACCTCATGTTTTGATGTCTGCTCACCACGGTTGTAAAGAGTGCTTATTAAGCTACTATATTCTTCCTAGCAGCTGGAGCCAGACTGTTCATCCTGCTCTTCACTATGCTCTTCCACACCATTCTGTGTAAACCCTAGAGATGCTCTTGCTGCTGTATCCATCCTTGACCATGTATTTCTAATAAAGTGGACTGTATATAGACCCCTGCCCACTCTCCATGAAAAATATCACTACAGAACCGTCTATAAAATCACTATAGAACCGTCATACGCTGGACACACCCCATTTTAACTCCTCCCATCAGGCAGGCACTACAGAACATTGTACACCAAAACTACCAGCCATAGGAACAGTTTCTTTCCACAGACAATCACCCTCATAAACAGCAGACCTTGACTATATGTGACTTGCGGTTTAAAAGCACCAAAATGCTCTTTACAAACTCGTTACACTTCACTTTACATCTATAAATAGAGTACTGTAAGAACAGTCACTCATCACTACATCTCCATGTTTATTGCTGCTTGCACTATTCCCACATTTTGTACTGTATATTGTGTGTTGTACAATGTACACTACTCTTATTTGCACTTCTATGCACTATCACACTTTATTTACATTGCTAAATGATAGATAGATAGATAGATAGATAGATAGATAGATAGATAGTTTATTCATCTCTTATCCCAGTGAAAATCACTTTCAAATAAGAATTAATAATAATAATAATAATAATAATAATAATAATTCAGAGAAGTTACAAATGATTTCTAGTCCATGTTTGTAATCTGTCTAGAGGCACTAAAATGAGGCATTGCCTCAAGTGATACTGACTCCCAAATTTCCGATCTAAATGCAACTAATATCAACATTAAATTACAGTTATAACTGTATAACTATAATCTATAGATGTTTGAGTAGAACCACTGTTAGATTAATAGTTAATGTAGTTCTGAAGGTGTTTCGCTTTGCTAGGGAGACTGAATGCTCGCTAAAGGTTATTCATGCCATCCTGTAGAGAAGACACACATTATTACTGCCCATGACTCCTGAATCTTACAGCTAGTTTTATACTAGTTTATCTTAAAAGGTTAAACCAACAGCTACAATTACACTATTAAAAAAGGAGCCTAAATAAATGACTTATATAAAAACTTGGTAAATGAATAAGTGTATAGCAAAATGAATGTTAAGTAAAGTAGAATTGGTGTTAGAATTCTCCAGAAAAAAACTGACAAATTAATATACGTTTTAATGCTCATGTAAGACGTTTGCATCTTTTGTTGTTGTTGTATTTATTCATTCTTTAGTAATTATTCATCCTGCTTTATTCTGATCGAGGTTGCAGCGGATCTGGCGATGATCCCAGGAACATGTCATCAGTGGTGGAAATACATCCTGATCAGGACATCAGTCCATCATAGGGCACCATGCACACACAACATAGCCAATTCAGCTTGTTTTGGGAGAAAAATAGAGGACTTATATACTATTAGTATTCCTTTATTCAATGCGCTATCATTCACACAATCTGGCTAAAATTTATTTACCAACTCAAAGAAACACGGGTCCATGTTTCCTGTCACTCTTCTCTGAAGGCTTTCCACTAGATTCTGGTGAAAATACTTTATAAGATTTGTTTCTTATTCAAATTAAACTACATTATTGAGGTCATGCATGTCAGTTCACCCCAAATTGTTCAATGGATTTGAGATCAAGCCTATATAATCGTGTGCTTACAACTATACTGCATCCACAGTTGGATGGACGCCCATATATGGCCATGATGGTCAGGTGTACACAAACTTTTAGTGTATGCATTTGGAAAAAAGTACACAAACATTCACATATAGGAACTCCCATTGGAATCCCAATTGGTAAAACATAAGTGTTCAGCGTAAATTTTGGAGATCATAAGTTCAAAAACTGACAACACCACAATGATCCACGGTCCAAGAATCTAGAGAGAATACAACAGGGCTAATGGCTATATGGTAGCAGAAAGCAGGCTGGTGGGTGGTAACTGGCCAAGACCAAATTAGTGAATAAATGATAGAACATTTATTTAGAGAGAGAGAGAGAGAGAGAGAGAGAGAGAGAGAATTACACATAAAACAAACTGGTGGAAATGGTTTCAAACACTACTGTTTACCAACATTTTCTCTTGTGATGTGCTTTCAGTCTGCTGGATCACTTGTAAACGATTCACCTCATACTGAAGAATTTATTCAATCTCAGGACAAATGACCAATTCATGAGTTATTCCAGTTTCCAGACATTTCTCCTATTCTTCTTTATTAGTGTTGCACGCTCATTACCAGTAAAGCATGCCAAATGTCTAAGAAAATCAAATTCTTTGAAAATATTTGGGTCAAAAAGGTTCATCCTGAACCAAGCTGTTCTTCTCATTTTTTAGCAACCCATGGTGCTTTCACACGGCCACTAACTTTTCCCCAACATTCAACTTAAGTTAATGCAAATGTACAGGTTCAAAGATGTAAGACACAAAAATACCAACATAAGACTTGAGGAGAACGACGAAGTGTAACTCATTGGCTGTAAATCAGTCTGACAACAGATTAAACTCATAAGCTAATGTTTCACACTTCACCTCTGGAGCAACACGTATTTACTCTGATTCAGCTTGAAATCACAAATTTCCACGTGCTTATAAGTAAGCACGTGCACTTTTTTAAGTGCCTCTCACAACCTTATGAGTCACCCAAAAATCCTTCTACTAGGTGAATTGTGACTGCGTACATGATGCTACTTGTATTCAAATCAAGACTTTTATACATCTAATAAAAATGCGACCCTTTCAGACACCCTTGTGTAAACATATGTTTCTCACGTCATACTTTATTTATTTTACAGTGACAACAGTCGGATATCCGACATTACCTCCTCATGTAGATTTATTTATTTTTACATATTTAAAGCATACTGTAATTTTTATTTAATAAAATTAAAAAATAAGAAAAAAAAAACCCTGCCCCAAACACAATCATTCTGTAGTCTCCCTGCCCACACGACAAAGATGAAAGTGAGGATATTCAGTGCACAGTGTTCAACCCTATCTGGATAAATAAACACATTGGTACACAACTGTCAACAAATAGCATGTATACCTGCAACACATGCAAGGTTTGTGTGCATGTCCGTGCGCATCACATTAAAGTTCAATAAAGTTGCCTTACATTTAAAAGGAAGACACACTTTAAACATGTGTGCATGTATGCCTTTGTCAGTTTTTTTTTGTTGTTGTTATTGAAAGGTTCAGGTTTATACAAAACACAAAAAGAGAGGGGAAAAAGTTACAGATGTTACACAGAACAAGAAGGATTGACAAACAATAACCTAAGCATCAACTTGCAGAAAGATGACAGTGGACGTTGAATACATTAGACAACTGTGTGCATTTTCAAGTTTGTTTTTTTTTTTCTTTAGCTCAGGACATCCCTTGAATCCAAATGCTAGTGACAGATTGTGAACATAGTTTAATGGAAGGCGACTAGGATTTTTTAAATGCAGCACTGAGAGCAATATCAGAAACTTGCCACAGGAACAAAAAGTGAGAACATCCCCAGGTTCAATAATAATGTTTCCCTACTCAGTCCGTCCATCCGTACGTGGAATAGAGTAAAATTCTATTACTTCAGTTGATAATCGTATGACATGCGCACGCACGCACGCACTTGCACACACAATACTGGTAGTGTGAATTTGCACAGTCCTTTGCTGCACACCTGGGGAAAGATACGGCAGGTAAACGGGCATGTGCACGTTTATGTGCACAGGAAGTCCCACTGGGAGAGGAAAAGTACAGTGAAGAGGTCCGTTATTCAGTCTCTTTCTACAGCAGGCGTGTTCCTCGAGACCAGTGGCTAACACTTCACGACGGGCGTGAGAATGGAAGGAAGGAGTGAGTTTATGAACTCTCGACAGTCTGTATAGAGGAAGTCATGATGGCGTCGTGTTTTTCTTCACAAAACACACATACATAGCAGCAGCCTTTTATTGATCTCCCTCTAAAAGAAAAATCCCCCAATAACAAGCCAAGGAAATGCCAAAAAGTTTGGGAAGCAAAAAAAAGTTTTTCATGCCCCCCGCCCCATACTCCACAGGCCTGCCTTACCTACCAACACGTCACCCATCCGTTTAGTCAGTCAGTAGATCTTTTTTAACGGTGTCATTTTTGCATTTCTTTGCAAGTCCCGTCCCACAGTCCCCCCTCTGACCCCATTTATGATCAACGGGGGTTCAGGGGATCACCGTTCAGGCTCAGACTCCAGGGCCAGGACCCGCTTGCGTTCACGGCACTGCTTCTTATGGGCCGGCCAATCCCTCTGCTGACACTGTGAGCCACAGTAGCGTGCCACCTGACAACGGCCACAGATGTTGAACTCTCGCAGCTAAGAAAAGAACATTTAATAAACAATTTAGAATTTTTTTTTTTATAGAAGTAATTACTAAAACAAAAAGTTTTTTTAAATGTTTAATCAATCATGCATAAGTGCACAAAAGAAACAACTTTAAGACATTTTTAAGCTTTACTTGTGACTAAAACAAGGGCTGTTTCTGATGTTTAAAGCGTTAATCAGCTGATTGAATAGCTTTAGTATCTGTATGCATTAAGATATTAACGAGTATATGACTTTGCACAGTGTATAAAAATACAGCTTTGCATCAGTGTCTTTGTCTTATTAAAGATTGACATTAGTATTCTTTAACACCATATCCATACCAAAATATGGAAAAATGTGAGAACGAACAAGAAAAACCGCAGGCCGACAACAGAATCCACAAGCAAGCTTAAGTGCAGAGCCACACTTGTTTCAGTAGCTTAATGAACATGTGGTTTATTAGCCAAATTTTAATCCCACAGTCCAATCCATACAGCCTGCAAAATAGAATTACTCACTCTTAGTGAGAAAGCACGGAAATGATGCTAAAAACCTGGTCACTGTCAAAGGTCAGTTCTGTGTTGAAGATTCACCTCACTTTTTGGTGTACAGGTTTTAACACAAGTTGGCATTAAAATATTTACATTAACATGTTTTACTCAAGACTCGATGACAAAGCATGCTATTTCAAGCTTCTGTGCATTTCATTCAAGAAAACAAAATAAAAGTCTATGAGACTATGAGAGCAAAATAAACAATAAATAAAGCCTTTATGTGCGAGGAAATAACTACATGAGTGCCAGATTTACAAAAGGTTACGTATTAAAACAAACATCTGTTGCCGCTGTAGATTTTCAATGCCATGACAGAAACAATTTATTTATTTTTATCCGGTTACCAGAGGCTTATCCAGAAATTTCCATCACTGTCTTACCTATAAAACTGCATATGTACTAGACATAATTGTCAGTGTTCTCATGAAAGAATGACACAAACGTGTCTTTTCTTGTAAAATTTTGTACCACAGTACAGTATACAGGAGCAATGTGACAGTACTGACCCTCCTCTCTATGAGTGAGCAAGGGGGATAGTGACACTCGTAGTAAGTGCAGGAACACTCCTCCTCCTCCACCAGCTCTCCGTTGGCGTTGTAGTAACGTGTGCGGCCCAGTTCTAAGTACTGCTCCTCCACCGGATCAGCTGGAACCTGCTGGATAGCCAGCCAGTACAGTGACTGCTCCCTGTGGAAATATCGCAGGTACAATAAGTCTCATAAGCAGACAAGAAGAGAATTATCAAGGAATATATGCGATTAATTTGGTACATCAATGCTCCAGCACAATGCTGTCTATAGTCTACCTTTGTTTGCTAGACAGCTCCTCCGGTTTCGGAGTCCATCCAACAGGAACAAGGCGCAAATTGTCTAGACGGTTGTCCACCGTAACAGAGTTTATGTGGACGACTTGGAAGCTTGGAGCAATGCCACCTCTGTGTTTTTCCCTGCTCAAACACATTCAAAATTAGCACACAAAAACGTAACGTAATTAAGAATAAGCTGGTGTTTATGGGGAACTCTTACCAGAGTAACTCATGCAGAGGTCGACCAGCCCACCGTCCTTTGCTTATATCAAAGGCGTATGCAAAGATCTTTGCTCCGTTGCCATCAGCGTCAACCTCCATGCGTGCCTGAAAATCAGTGATGGAATTCCATAAAATATAACAAAATCACTGGCTGAAATACAGTTACAGATTTAAGCACACAAACATTTTCTTGTGTAAAACAGGTTATAACTCACAGAATTTAGTCACTCCCATATTTATCTACAAATTTATCTACCACATGTTGTTCCAATTCACATAAAACGTGCTACAATCATAGATAAGATTATTAATTTGACTAGAAAACGTTCAGAGATGAATTTTAAAGCCGGCCACCCAATCAATGTCAATGTTCATACCTCAAAGGCATAGTTCTCCACCAGTGGTATATCCTGCTCATCAATGAGGGTGTATTTTGTCTACAAAATAAAAAAAATAATAAAAAAAAAAAAAAAATACACAAATATAAAATACAAGATTGACAGCATTCTTTGCCACAAAACACAACTATTTTTTCCTCTTGACAGCAAACACAATCATCTCAAAGTGGATTCTGGTGAGATCTTGGTACTTTTTTAAATGATAACTATAGGAATATAAAAACATACCAACCCATAATAACAATAAATAATCACTTAAATTAATCTCCTTTCCATAATTATAACAGACTAGCTCTCCTTTCTCTCAACATCTCTCGTCAAGTATAGCAGCTGAAGAGTGGTGATATGGTGTATGATAGTTTGACTACGTTACCATTAACTTTTTTCAAAATACCCATTAAAATGCATTTCCAGTCGACTGCTCATTAAAAAAATAGTCATCCGTTAAGCCAGTGACTCTCATCGGGTTTGCATCCAGCTCTGATAATGTTATGAATATAAACCACAGTAAATTTTATGTACATTTAAACAAAAATTTGTTCAAAAGGTTTAGGGAGTTTGATGGGTTTTCTTTTTGTTTCTTTCTTTTTACTACAGACTTAATGATAGTGTAAAGAGGCTTTTGTGCAAAGCTTTAGAATTACAGGTTACATTTTCACCACCTGATTGTTTTGTATGTTTTTAAACAATACATTTGTACCATGAAACAATGATATTAGTAGACATGGTTATCATACTCTGGACATTTTAACACCTTAAGTCCTGAAATAATCTTCACAAGAAATCTGACCTCACATTACATTTCTGGTTAACTACAGAACCATGAAGGACTTAAGACGTGGTTATAATACAGAACCATGAAGGACTTAAGACGTGGTTATAATACAGAACCATGAAGGACTTAAGACGTGGTTATAGCACAGAACCATGAAGGACTTAAGACGTGGTTATAGTGCACTGACGGAGGAGGAAAGCAAAACAAAACCGATCAATAACTTTATGCTGGCTCCCAACTACCTGCCATTGAGCACCTTCACCACAGCAGATGTCTGCGCAGAGCTCACAACATCATCAAGGACTCTTCACATCCCAGTCACAAACTGTTTAACCTCCTTCCATCAAGAAGGAGATACAGGAACATACATACGCACCAGAACCAGCAGGTTCAGGGACAGCTTTTTTCCATCCACCACCACACTACTGAACTCTACACTGTAGTAGACTTGTTTATTCAGCTTGCACATTTTTTTTTAAATGCCATAACCTTATAACCTTCTACTTGTTGTTCCTTTACAACAGTGTCTGCAGATTTTTTCAATGCCACAGCCTTAGAACCATTTACTTGTACTTTTAACAATGTCCACACATCTCTGCACTGCTATAGCCTTTATATTTATTCACTGTACACATATATACACACAAATATAAATATATATATATATATATATATATATATATATATACACATACACACACATACACACACACACACACACACAAATACATACATATATAACATGATGTACTACATTACACACTGTACTACGTATTTATAATGTGCTACATATTTATCTGCACTTGTCTATTTATACTTGTCTATCTAACTTCTACTCTTTACACTTCTGGTAGATGACAAACTGCATTTTGTTGCAGTGTACCTGTACTATGTAATGACAAAGTTCTATCTGTCTATCAATCAATCTCTCTCTCTCTCTCCACCATGACCAGATGTGGACAGAAAGAATAAATGTTTATTTCTATGTTAAATTCCCTACTCTTATCTTCAGTCATGAACAAGCCGAGGAGGGAGATGTGTCCCAGGCCCACACCTTGTCTCTGAGCACCGGATGCCCTGTAGGCAGCGGCCTGTGTGGTAGCACGCAGTGTGGATGTGATTCTGCTCTTGTAGCTGTACAGATGCTGGGTAACACAAACAAAACCGGTCCCGCCTAATTAACACAACACAAACTCAATACAACGTGCACGCCTTTAAAACAACTAACCCACGTCTAAATGCTCGTTTCTCAGTCTAGTAAACAAGATAAACGAGTTACTGAGCTGGTTAGTTAGTTAGTAAGCTAGTTAGCATGATGGCTAGTGTTGTTCCTCAGAGCCGCCGACATGCCGGTTCGAGTCACGCCGCAAATCTTAACGTTTTTTTTTGTTCGTTTTTTTGTTTTTTTCCTCCACACAATTTTCTACATATAAAAAACCCGACTATATATCTATATAAATCTATATATACACACACGTATTTCCAACCCGCTTTAAAACGTTACCAAGCGAAACCTATCCTTTGACAACCCACCCGTTTTAGACCTCATCTATTTTGTTAGCATCGTTAGCATCGTGCGCTCGCGCAACACAACGGCTCAGAATTGTAAAGGAAACCGAACACACAACTGGCGAAGTGTCGATTTAAATGAATGGATAAATAAATAGAACACACACGCTGCGCTGTAATAAGTCAGAGTGTTTAGAAAGTGTGAGCTTTTCCCAATACAAAGCCAGCTAATGCTTATTTGTGACCCTCCCCTCGGCGTCGCACATGGCCGTCCTGAGGCTCACCTTCCCGGCCACACGGCCCAGGCGAACAATCCCGAGCTTGAAATCCGACATTAGACGAGCTGCCCAGCACGGACTGAGACGGAATGAGCGGCCGCGGTGGTATACAGGTATTAGGAGGCTAGCTCGGGCAACCCCTAACCCCGAGTTTCATCCAAGTTTTTCCTTTTTTTTCCCCTGGATATTAGGGTCAGCCGTTGCCCAACTCTTTCCCCGCGCCGCTACCAAACCACCGCGATGCGAAACGCCGCTGAGTGGCGCTGGAAAAACTGCCAGCTCTCGGAGCAACGATTAACCAATCAGCGAAGAGGGCTGGCCGCTTTCGTCCAATAGAAACAGTAGATATTTGACAGTGACCGTCGTTGCGCCTTTCTGTTAACTGGAACGTTAAAACGCATAACGTTGGCGTCGAGGTATTTAATCAGAAAGACCAATCAGAGCACGTTGTTCGACTACAAGGCCCGCCTACTCGCTTTTTTACCTCACGCCATTCGGCAGTTTTTTTTTCCACGCAGAAACTCGTGTCATTTTAGCGCGAAACTGAGAGCACGAGCAGTTAAGTGCTATAAAGTATAGCACAACTCGTGTATAGTCGATTTAATACAAACGATTTGTGGTAAAAATGTGTATATTTAAACTTTAACGTAATCAAATCAAAACATTGCACTGAAATCTTTAAGGGTTAAAAGGTTTGATTTATTATTTAGTTTTTCTAAATTTGATGACATGTCAAACGACTTGATTTGGCATGTTTGAGTTCTTTTCTTCTGACGATATATACACTAGGATAGATCACAGTACAAAAATCCACTATAAATATACACTATACTATAAAACAAGATTAACGCCATCGCTTCCATGTTGTCTGGTATATTATACATTTATACACAGTGAGTTTTTTCTACTGGAAAAACAGTTTAGCTAATATGGATGTTTTATTCAAGCTTTCCATTATTGTATGTTTATTTTGTTTAAATCATATATATGGCACTGCAAAATAAAAAAATAAGTATAAAATGTCACTTTTTTAAAGAGACTTTTGGAGAGAAAAACACTTAAACAACATTTTCATTTCATCGCAAAATTCCTTTAGATAGAGATGATCAAACTAAACAAGCTGACACTTTTCTTTATAAATTACACAAGATTGCTCAGCGTTACGTGGCTAAAAGCTGAAGGGAGACATGATTTGTTGGGCTTTGCATTTTATTAAGTGGCTGCAGAAGGTTAACCTCAGGGTATCTGAGCCAGTCAGTTACCCTGATAGTGGAAATAGTATTTGTGAAGTTTTAGCTGTTGGTTACACAAAGTGATTTGTTGAATTTGCATCCTTTATAGTGTAAGGAGTTTAAGTGCCCCATCTGTAGCACACCTCCTTCTGTGTGTGTACACGAGACCTCCACTGAGATAAGGCCAACTCTGTGAGGATCCTGAGACATCTAGAGATCTACCAGCTCCAGTTAGACTCTTCTATACTAAAGAGGAGATGCAACTCCATGTGGTCTTTGAGAACAACAATCTCCTCACCAATACAACATTTATCAGACTGTATATTTATAATCACACCGTCTGGTGTCACCCATATGAGGATGAGGTTCCCCTTTGAGTCTGGTTCCTCTCAAGGTTTCGTCCTCTTCCATCTAAGGGAGTTTTTCCTCCCCCAAAGTCACCTGAATCACCTCAGACTTGCTCATTGGGGATAAATACAAACACACTTAAATATATCTAACATTAATCTTGATTTTTTTTGTATAATATTAATCTTTATATTAATCTTTATATTAACCTTTTGTTTTATGTTCTGTAAAGCTGCTTTGAGACAATGTCAGTTGTTAAAAGCGCCATACAAATAAGTTTGAATTGAATTGAATTGAATTGAAAGTGTTGAGGTAGTTTAGGTGGTATGACTGTCTCTGTGTCTTCGTGCTTTTTTTTTGTTTTAGCCTTTTTTTTGTGATTCTTTGCATATTGTCCTTCATCTTGTCCTAATCTGCTCAGTGTGTGTATTGTTTCAGGTATGTTTTGTTGCCTGGTGGTTGTCTACAATTTGAACAATCTCAATTCCCTGCTCTCTTAAATGATTTGGGATTATTCATTCATTCATTCATCTTCTACCGCTTATCCGAACTACTTCGGGTCACGGGGAGCCTGTGCCTATCTCAGGCGTCATTGGGCATCAAGGCAGGATGCACCCTGGACAGAGTGCCAACCCATCGCAGGGCACACACACACTCTCATTCACTCACGCAATCACACACTACGGACAATTTTCCAGAGATGCCAATCAACCTACCATGCATGTCTTTGGACCGGGGGAGGAAACCGGAGTACCCGGAGGAAAATCCGAGGCACGGGGAGAACATGCAAACTCCACACACACAAGGTGGAGGCGGGAATCAGACCCCGACCCTGGAGGTGTGAGGCGAACGTGCTAACCACTAAGCCACCGTGTCCCCCATGATTTGGGATTAATTATTTAAAATTTCCATGGGGGAAAGTCCAAAGGTTATGTATGTCATAGGCTCAATTTATTGTTGCCCTTAATAACTGCATATAATTTGATAATTATTTAATAGCTGTGTCTAATAATATGCTTGAATTCATGAAGAAAATATTTGGTGGTGTTACACGCAGTAAACTAATCTGTGCACTAGGGGGCACTCAAGCTCCAAACACGCTACACTCACTCACTCACTCACTCATTTTCTACCGCTTATCAGAACTACCTCGGTTCACGGGGAGCCTGTGCCTCTATCTCAGGCATCATCGGCAGGGCCGGCCCTGCGCATAGGCAGAATAGGCAAATGCTAAGGGCGCCGCCCACCACTAGGGGCGCCCGTGCGCCCAAATTATTATTTTCATTAATATATATATATATATACACCTGAGAAGTATTTTATTTATATATTTATTATATATATGTTATTGCTGTAAGAAAGGCAAGGAAAGCAAGGTCTCTGTAATATAGTTTTTTTTATATAGTTTGTGTGTTTTTCCAAAATATTTTCAAAATAAAGAAAAACAGGTAAAGCTGTGCAGTTTGTTTCTGTGTAAGTTTATGAACAAAATGATAAGCGGTAGAAAATGGATGGATGGATGGATGATCGGAACACAATTGTCTGTGATTCCAGGGGCACCAGGTGAAATCTTGCCTAGGGCAGCAATTTGGCCTGGGCCGGCCCTGATCATCGGGCATCAAGGCAGGATACACCCTGGACGGAGTGCCAACCCATCGCAGGGCACACACACACACTCTCATTCACTCATGCAATCACACACTACGGACAATTTTCCAGAGATGCCAATCAACCTACCATGCATGTATTTGGACCGGAGGAGGACCGGAGTACCCGGAGGAAACCCCCGAGGCACAGGGAGAACATGCAAACTCCACACACACAAGGCGGAGGCGGGAATCGAACCCCCAACCCTGGAGGTGTGAGGCAAACGGGCATTTGACACATACATTAGATAACTGAAGGAAAACAAAACCATACAGATCACAGGACAACACAGAAATGTAACTCTGCAGTGACTCATTAGTGACACTAGGGCCACTAGTGGCTACTTTATATAACTCACAATAAAACCCTGATATATGCAGAACAGGAGGTACATCATGACCATGACATTATATAGTAATAAATTATTTTATTAAGCCACATACATTTTTAACTGCCCTATCTATTGTAAATATAAATATAGATCTATATTTAAATAGACAGCCTGTATCTGAAACATTAGTTTCTATTGAAAACATTTTAAGACCCTTCATTTAACATTCTCAGACCAGATTCATCTTATCTTATCTTATCTTATCTTATCTTATCTTATCTTATCTTATCTTATCTTATCTTAGACAGCATTTCTTGCTAGTTGTTATGTTATGAGTTAAAATTCCCAGTTAATTTGTACTTACTAAACCATGTGGTTATTAGACCATGAAAGAAAGTTAGAGGACTATTAACAGAAGGTTAGTCTGTAGTACACCTGAAAATAGCATTTGCTAAACATTCCTTGTTAGTTGTCACATTAACCATAAGACTAAAGCATTCCATTAGTTTGTAGTTACAAGTATAATACGTTTGGCAAACCTCATGTTATGAGACAAATAAAGAATGTTATGGAACCGTTCCTGGAAGGTTATTTTCTAGTTCCCAGAGAATTTTGGGAACAAACCTGAGTGTGATACCTGTCCCAATAACCTCATGAAATGGCTCCCAAAAAATAAGAAAAAGGGACACAAATAGTTACAATAAACAAACCTTACTTAATTTTCTTGCAAGAAGTAAAGTTAACAGTTTGGATAATATTTGCCAGTATGGTAAGTTTTTAACTCATATGTCAAGCTTTCTTTGTCTTCCTGGGGGAGTTTGGACTGGTAGTAAGGAGGATAATGTTATACAATTAGCCATTGTACTCCCATTCCAGACTGGAAGTAGGATAGGGATCAGGTTTATGAATCGTTTCAGGACCTGATTAACTGGACCCTGCTGAGACATCGAGAGTCATTGTCTTTCATCGTGCGTAAATCTCTCTCTCTCTCTCTCTCTCTCTCTCTCTCTCTCTCTCTCTCTCTCTCTCTCTCGCTATGAAACAAACTGTTGCCACGACTGCTCGGAAAACTGGCTGTGCGACTCAGCGTAGTACTTCCGCGTTATACACCTGCACCAGGTAAAGGCTCGGCCGCACACCTGGATGCACCTGCAGAGCGCAGAGTGTGACACCTGCGTCGACCGTTTCCAACCCGAAGAAACCTCAGGATTTATTTATTTTATTTTTTTGTATTGAAAAAGTGGCTTATTTTTTGGCTTGGAAAGCAAAGCGCAGTCATGAGTGAGGATTACGGGATCTGTGAACTGGCCGTGGTGTCGTTACGGGACAACGAAAACGAACCAGATTATGGAATTCAGCTCAGTCATGAAGGACACATAAACACCACGGACATGCGCTTTAAACAACCTGAAGACTCCCTTATAACAATTTTCGAAAGCAAATTTAGTTACAATAATGGCACGACGAATGTCGGGTCTTCCACAGGTGCGTCTGGTACCGGTGGTGACGTGAAGGTGTGCGTTGCGCACGGGGTAGACGTGGACCATTACTGTAGGACGGAAGGAAGAGCGGTTTGCGAGAAGTGCGTTAACCAAGGACCTTGTCAAAATCATAAAGTCATACAGCTGCATTTACGAGCGACGGCTGTAAGGGTGAGTCATGCAACAGTTAAAGCTTAAAGTAACTCATTTCTTTTGTAGGTGTTATATGCTGCCTTCATAAGCGTCACAACACCACAATAAACCCATAACCTTTTGTTTAATGTTACCTTCTGTTTCCCATTTGCTTGATTTTTGTACCCTTGGAACCTTTTTGGAAAGTTCAGGAAACACTGTATTTGATATTTCAGGGAAATTCTATGTATTCATGTTTAAATAGTTTAGTTTATACATGAATACATAGAATTTCCCCTGAAATATCAAATACAGTGTTTCCTGAACTTTCCAAAAAAAGTTCCAAAGGTACAAAATAGTTTAGGAGAAAGGCAATGCGTACAATTTTATACAGTTTTAAAAAGAATTAGAATTCACCACTTTGTGTAGAAATTTTGTAAAGATACTACAGAGACACTGCATTGAGAAAAGAAAATAGTCCATAAGACATTGTGAATGAAAGAGTTCAATCACATATTTCTGTTATGTTTATGCTGTAAGACAGCTGACAAGGTACAGTACATTGAGGATAGGCTGATGCTGTGTCATTATAAACTGGGAATGTTCGGGGTAACATTCTTTCATGGGCTCAACACAGGAATCACTTTACCAGATTAGCAGCACCAGCTTATCCAATATGACAGCGTTCCCAGAACATGAGAACCAAATACTTACATCAGGGAAACATTCTGTAATTCTAACATTGAATGTACTGTACACACTTTTAGCCTAGATATTGTATAGCTTATATCTTTGATTGTCTTTTAATTTCCTTTCAAGTTCATGTTGACATTCGTACAGCATGTGTTCGGTATGTTGACAAAGGAAACCTCACCCTGAGACAGATTGGGTATATTATTCTAGTTTCGTTATTCTAGTGAAGAGTTACATACAATGTCAAATTCATAAAAAATCCAGTGTAGAAATAGCAGAGACTGAAATTCAATGAGTTCCGGCAGAAATGCGTGTATTGGCATTAATATTGAAGTTTAAGGGATTAAAGCACTGCTTTATATATCAGATATACTGAGTATATCTCAGAAACTAAGTTGTATCTGAAAAATTCTTCTGGTACTTAAAATAAGTATATATATGTGTATATACAAATATACACATATATATACTTATTTTAAGTACCAGAAGAATTTTTCAGATACAACTTAGTTTCTGAGACTTAGTTTCTGACTTAGTAATATATATATATAACATATATTTGTAACATGTACTGTAATGGCTGATTGTGAGTGTCAGTTTTGTTGCATGCTCAATGTTTACACTTTTAACATTTTCTTCTTATAGCCTTGGCCTTTTAGTCTTATAGTCTATCTTATAGTCTTCTTCCCGTACTTCTGCTATGCTGCATGTGTAGATACATTCAGGCTTTGTATGCTTAAGAAAGGATTTATAATTTCATTCCTGGCTCGCCCCTAGCTATGGTGGAAGGCATTAAAGCATAGTCTGTAGTGTGTTTTCAGTGAAATGCACCCAATTTTAACACCAATATCCAACTTACACAAGCAGGTGATCCAACTTACATGGCACATGTGATCTCTTTCAGAATCAGCTGGTGGATATCTGTGAGAAAATGCAACTGCAAGCCCTGCAGATAGAGCGCTTCATAAACAACACACTGTCTGCTAAAGAGAAGGCCTTACAGGTAATCGGTGTTCTTAAATACACACATACACATGCTTGCATAGATATATAGTAACATACTGTATATTAGCGCATGATAACAATCCTTGTCTGAAGGATATTGTTGCTTAGCTTATATTTAAAAAAAAGAAGTATTTATTCAGCTAATCACCGCCCTATGGGTCACTTGATAAGCTGAAATTGTTTATCCAAATCCTACCACTGACCAGCTAACTCTTCGCTGTCATATGACAGTACAAACATACACTTAATCTGAGAAAAATGAATCCAGCAAACACGATCTTTTTTATCTTACAGTGTTATCAGCCCTCTTCAACATACACAAACTCACAGATACCAATGAACGATTAGTGTCATTGTGATTGACAGCGAAGAGAGAGTAGCCTTCATTCCCATCAAGATAACATACCTAATTTTTCTTCTTTGTCTCTATGAGCAGTCTAAAACTCATTATTACCAGACAATGCTTTTCTATTGTAACTCTATGAAATCAAAGTTATTTTTATTTATAGTACTTGTCATTATCCAGTTAACTTCTTGAACTATGTTGAGCTCCCGTATCACTATAGTGTTTCCCCCTACCAGAGAAAAAGTGTGTACACAATACACAAAGATCTCTCTACTCAATGGACCATTAAATTCTGATGGATCATTGCACTGTAAACAATACACTCTCAGAAATAAATGCTCCACCCTTAAGGGCTTGTCCTTAAGGAGAAATTTTAAGGTTATATGTAGAGCCTATAAGTTGAGGCACATTTTTTCCCCTAGGATTTCACAGAATATTAGTGTTACTATAATTAATTTTAATGTTATCTTAGTGTTAGCTTGTATGCTTATATACAGTGTGTAGTTCCCACAGCTGAGTGCAAAGGTCTGCATACATGCATAGTAAGAAAATAAGTACTTTATGTACTTAAATGGACATTAATAACAGTTTAAGTACACAAAATTTCAATTTTGTGTACTTAATTTCAATAGAATTTCAATATACATTGGAACAAAAACGTTGCTTCTCTGGGACCATGGTGCAACACAAGACTAAATAAAGTGCAAATACACAACATTGTGGAGACAATAAATAGTCAGAACATTGGCTGTAAACTGAAAATTATTGGTAGGGTAGCAGCAATGGGTAAATAAATAAATAAATAAATAAATAAATACATATATATTGAAATGTAATCTGACAGACAAAAATGACCTTATATAGATTTTGAGAAATGAGACAATAAAGATTGGCTAAAAAATATGCATAAAACCCAACACAGTAAAATGAAAACTTGACATTGCACTACCTGGTTTCTTTGTATCGTAACAAGCTGATTTTCTTCTCATTTGACTGACAGAAAAGGAAAAGGCTTTTCCTAAAAGGGAACAACAATTTAAGCTGATATAATTAAAGGATATCAGGAACTACCTTTTTCAGCAGACATGTCATTACAATGCATGTACAGTAACTGATAAATATGTGATATATTGCTGTGATATAAGAGGACTAGTATAGTATACTAGGGGAACACTCTAAAACAGTGTATAATACTCTGTTGTTGTGTAGGCAGAGGCGAGTAGTTCCCGTGAGCGAGTCGTGGCCCAGGTGAATGTTGTGCGTGAAGCTCTAGATGAGGAGGAGCAGCGTCTGCTGGAGGCTGTGCAGAGAGAGGAAGAGCGAATAGAGCAGTGCCTCCTCACACAGCGGGCACACTGGTCAAAGGCGCTCAACACCCTCACACATGCCCGCACAAGCCTGGTGCACATGCTCACAAACTCGACAGACATCATGCTTGTGGTGAGTATGCAAGTGAGGGGAAGTTAATATGTGTGGTTTTTACGGAATCATTTTACCACTAAAGCACTCACAGTGCCATGACGAATAATTAAATTTTATTCATTTGCCAGCCACATAACAACAATGTTGTAATTATTGTGCTAGCTGTAGTTGTTAGCTAATGCAACATTAGCTAGTCATTATGAAATCTAAGATCATTTGAACTTGGAGGAAGAATTGTGAAGGAAACATTTTATATCCTACCCTCAGTGAGTGAAACATAAATTTAAACAGTCTAAATTTACAAAATGTTAGCTAGCATGCACCAAAGAAAGGTAGCTAAGTTAGCTTCCTAAGACACTGTCACATGAGGTTAACTCTTAAAGTAAACGCTTTTAAAGACCAAAACTAATAATGTAAGTATTATTAAACACCTGCATGTGTGTTTGTTTGAATAAACAAGCACTGCAAAGTAAAGACAGTTGAAGAAGTTAGATTAAAAAAGCTGTGACAATCATTCATAGTGGTGTCACGTCACATGATTTAAGTCTGATGCCTATTTTTGGGAGAGATGTTAACTAACGAGCAATTTTTTCAGACTTGATCAAAATAAGTCCATATCTTAGAGAAAGGGGAAGTGAATGTTCTTCAATAGCTAATGCTAATGCTGTAAGCGGTCACCTAGATAGAACAGCTCTGGTTGTAACCAAGCTTGTGTTGGCCTGACCATTGTCTTTCTGATTCTGTCTTTGCAGAACAAGAACTCCGAAATATCAGACAGGTAATTTCTCTGACTTACATCTAAGCCAACACAAATGGTGTCTGAGAGGCAGTGTTGAAATTGTGTGTCTGTGTGCTTGGGACAGGATCGAGGAGGCAGAAGGTGTTGGGCTGCCAAAAGACTCGGAGCACCTGAATATGAACAGGGACTGCAGTGATAGTAAACTCATGCTGGGCATGTGGGCTAGCGCGCTGCTGCTAGGACCGACCGGTCAGTCCACACCACATCTCATCACATAAAACAACTTTATTTGTAGTACCCATAGTACCCATATATGAGATCTTCAGAGAATTTGAATTATAAAGACTACACCTATAGATAAACCAAACCAATTTTTAGTACATATATAATTACTACTCCCAGGGAACTACTGCTACACCTGATGCATGATAATCCAATTAGCTGTTTGAGCTCTAAACCTTACCAATAGGTGGCGCCTTTTAGTTACCAAACTATATGTTATTCTCTTGTATGTAGCACCATAAGGCAGGAAGAATATGGGATAACAATAACTATTTAAACAATATGGAACAATATGGTTTGTTAAATGTAAATGTGCACTCACTTACCAATCCGAAAGTTTCTGGGATGTTTAATGACTTATTCTAACCTCAAATGGCCAACCAGGAGCAACCCTGCACCCAGAATATGTAATATGATCTGATAACTATGTGATTTATAAGGGACTTGGTGGCTTAGTGGTTAGCATGTTTGCCTCCCACCGCTGGGGATGAGGGGTTCGTTTCCCACCCGGCGTGGGTCGAGTTTGCAGGTTCTTCCATTCCAAAGAATTGTTTAAACTGGCATCTGCTTCAAGTGCTTGATACTTGTTCAATCTACAATGCATAATAAAGTGCCTCTTGAATGTAAATAGCTGATCCACCCTCTACGTCCATCATTTTATGTTTTCAGGTTCTTGCTGCAACCTAGCCTGTTTAGCCTGTTTATTACAGGTTCAACTGCCTCTGCAGTTTGTATTTCATCACATAAGAAAGGCTGGCATAAATGGGCTAGCAGGACTAACGTCCCTCTGTCTTTCAAAGATAAAAATAAATAAATGAAATAAAAATTCAGTATAATGTCACATTTTATCAGCAGCACTAATAAGAATCATAATAAGATTCTACAGATTCAGGTGTGAAGTACAGTAGCAAGGCTTGGGCTGAATTCTTTCTAGTCCAGACTGTAGATTCATGAGAGTAAAACAGCCCTAGATTTAATCTATTTGAGTCACTAAAATCCATAACAGGTTAGTAGCGGATGAGTGTTAAATAAAACCATGGGTGTAATGAATGCAAATGAGTTGGATTATTTACTCTATACTACAATAAAAAACAGTGCAGCACCTTGTAGAAAATACTGTCTCAACTATGGAGAGAATGGTTACAGAACTGCCCAAAGTCCTTCCGCTCACTGGAATGTTTTACACGTGTGTGTGTTTTTGTTTGTTTACATTCAGTGTAAAATGTAGACTAGAAACTGTTGCATGTGATGACTCATTCTGATGATTAATGTAACCTGTATCTTCATTATTTTATGACTTGGCCGATTGGAATATTGCATGGGTGAGCAGAAAGTATATGTGTGTGCTCTCATTCATGCGCATAATTTCCTCCCACTCCAGCTGCAGCTCGGATGTACTTTGATGAGCGCACCGTCAGCCATCTCCTTCTGCTATCCTCCGACCAGCTCACTCTCACTTACCGTCCGAAGAAGCAGAAGAAGCCTCTTCTATATGACCCAGCTCGTTTTGACCACTGGCCCAATGCCTTCTGCCTCGACCCCATCAGTTCGGGCACGCACGCCTGGGTGATGTACGTGGGTGACAGTGCCGCCTTTAAAGTGGGCGTCTGCTACCGCAGCATGGAACGTAAAGGCTCGAGCAACGAATCTCGTCTAGGTTTCAATGCCAAATCCTGGGTGCTCTCACACTACGAAGGAAACTTTTCATACTGCCACAACGGACGGGTTGTCAACGTGGTTGTAGTGAAGAGTCCCACAAAAGTGGGTATGCTGCTGGACTGGAACACACAAACACTGCTGTTCTATGATCCAGACTCAAAGTGTGTGTTGCACGCTGTAAGGGAAACTTTTACTGAGCCACTGCTGCCTGCTTGTGCTGTGGCTGATCAAAGCATATCGATTGTGCACTGCTAATGTGTATCATCGTGTTTACTGAGTCTTGTCAGAAATGGAGGGTAAATTTAACAGGATCGAATGCATTGCCTGTTCCTTTTGTCTCCACAGTCTCGCTCTGCAGTGCAGGTGTGACTGCTGGTATTTAAAAATATTTAAGGGATGAGATTTGAACATGGCAGTGAATATGTAGCATTAGTACATAGAAACAGAACTATATCCAAAAGAACCTTGGGAATGGCTGGGAATAAGGGCGAAAGGAGGAGTTAGTATAACTTTTGAAGGTATTATAATATCTGCAAAATCTCATGTTCTAATTGGGTATGAAGTGTATTGGTAGCAGTGTAATATTTCAGATGAAATATTTAGGCTATTTTTTGGAAGCATTTCTTTTGATGAATTGTCTGTATTGTTACAGATTTATATAAATAGTAGTTCTTAGTCATGATAATAATGTAAATATAAAAACTTACAAAACCGTATGAGTTTTGTAAGTGAAAAGTGAACTGAAATGAAGTGATCTGACATTTGTGCATGATGTAGTTTACTTGATTGATTTGGAAAAGTGTACAATGAAAGTGTAATTATTTTTCTATTTATTACCGTATTTGAATATAGACAGATAATGATTGTAGTCTTCTGTATTTTGTTTAAAAAGCTTAAATTAAATTGATTGTTATTCTTAGTTTCATAATAGTATTTGTACATTTTTCAGATAGGATACAGTATATCTATCGCAAGATACGTTTTTATTGCATCAACATTGCACATTATTACAAGGAAAGATTTACTAAGAAAACATTACGTTCATTTTCTATTTAAAAATATCTCTGTCAAACATTTTAGGTACGAATAATTCTAACTTTATAAAATAAGGTAATAAAATCTATCAAGTGCTGATTGTGTAGTAACATTAAGGATGCGGCATTTTCCATTTGTGCGTTTCGTGGTTGTTGTCATCAACTTCCAGCAGAATTAAGAGATTATTCTTAAAAAATAAATAAATAAATAAATATTGTTGCTGGAATTTCAGGAATGCCATCATGATGTTAAAATGCTCACATAAATTAGTGTCAGGATTGTATCACAGAGTAATTTTGTGTAGACGTACTGGTTTTATGTTATATGTAACCGTCTGGTTACATACATTGTTTTATATGTTCATTTTGTCCTATTTGTTCTGGTGTTTTTTTCATCTGTTGCTTAGGGACAGAAGATGAAAATGAGTCAATTTGCTAAATCCCACACATCGTTAATCCTGATGTCAATGAATGTGTCATAACTGTGTTAAATAAAGGAATTAATAAAGTCAAATGGAAGCTACCATCAGCCCATCTCATTTCCTCGCCTATTTGACTCACCAGTTTGTTTTAACTGTCACGGATCCACCTTTCTGTAGCTTTTGTTTACTAGATTGTGCTGGGTGTGTGAGCAGGTTACACATTCCTGCAATTACTTCAACTGATTTTGAACGTGCTCATATTATGACCGTTTCATATTTTCCAATAAGCCTGTTAATACATGTAAAATCTTACATTACATAAATTTTATTTCGACAGAATGATGATCATTTCATTAATTCTCCTTTATTGTTGCTGCCAGCTAGCAAATAGTACAAAGATTTTTATCTGATTATATGTTATTACACAGATGTGTACATACAGATCTAATATTATTGGCACCCTTTGAGAAACTTGGAAAAATACGATTGTAGTGTATAAACTAGAACGTACATTTCCTGAAGAAAATGTGAATGGTGCTTGCACATGGCAAGTTCCCCACATCGTGCTGAGTGTTTTGATATGTCACATGTCCATGTTGTAAAAAGTTTTTTGATTTTGCATATTTTGGGGGGCGAGGATGCGGCACAACCAGAAGGCCAGTCGGTACACCAATTTAAAAGTTTGTTCAGAGTATCACCCTTAAGGAGTTTGGTGTAGATAGTTCAAAAGCTTGCAGAGTTATAAACCTCCAAAGTTTATAATGGGAGTCTATGGGAAAAAAGGCCATTTTGAAACCTGGTACCGGAAGTACCGGTACTCAGATCGCTTAGAAAAGTCATAGCACACCTCTGCTCAATGAGCCGGTCAATTTGACACATCATTCATGGATCTAGGACAAAAGCTGCGGGGCAAGTTACGTGCCGAAGTTTTGTCAGGAAGAGTATGCAGGATAGTAAGAATGTTGTTTGCAAGCACCATTAATAACAAAACAAACACTAATCCAATTCAATATATATATATATATATAGCTTTACTATAACAAATAGAAAATGTATCTACAATAACCTATATTATCTCAAAACATATATGTGGCTAAATTATTGGCACCTCTAAAATGTATTTAAAATAAATGCAAATTTTCATCCATGAATAATAATTTTTAAAAACCCTCTGCAGTCTCTAATAGCTCTGTTGTTGCTTTTGGTTATTTCCTGTTTCCTGGTGTATAGACTTGAGATTCCACACATCTGAAATCCCACTATTTTCTTCAAACCTGCACAAGATGGGCATAAAAAACATAAAAAAAAAAAAAAAAAGACGACGAATCGTGGGACTTTAAAGGGGTGAAGATGTTTCATGATTTTTGTGCAATTTAGTTGGTTCTTTGATGCACACCATCAGTCAAAAAATAAAAATACTGGATACATTCATTCATTTTCTACCGCTTATCCGAACTATCTCGGGTCACGGGGAGCCCGTGCCTATCTCAGGCGTCATTGGGCATCAAGGCAGGATACACCCTGGATGGAGTGCCAACCCATCACAGGGCACACACACACTCATTCACTCACGCAATCACACACTACGGACAATTTTCCAGAGATGCCAATCAACCTACCATGCATGTCTTTGGACCGGGGGAGGAAACCGGAGTACCCGGAGGAAACCCCGAGGCACGGGGAGAACATGCAAACTCCACACACACAAGGTGGAGGCGGGAATCAGACCCCGACCCTGGAGGTGTGAGGCGAACGTGCTAACCACTAAGCCACCGTGCCTCCCTATACTGGATACATTCCCTCTAATAAACACCTCTGTCTCTTGTAGGCTACTAAACTCTAGTGCACAGTGCACAGTGCACAGTTTTCCTGAGATAGAATCCTTATATAAGTATCCCTGATCAAGATAAAGTGTCTACTGAAGAGGAAGAATGGGATGGATGGGATTGAAGGTTTTTTTTTCCCCAAACAACAGTATCCCTGCTTCATTACTCTCCATCCATCATTTCCATCAGTCCAGTAGAGGGAGCCAGAGCACAAACATTTTGACTCTCTTAGAGACGTTCTTTCTTTTCTGTTTCTCATAAAGTAATATACACACATACACTGTAGTCCTTCATATTCCAGTATATATTGGAGACAGAAAGATGTCCAAAAAGAAATACAAGAGCTGGGAATAATACCTTATTTACATGAAAATTTGGGGGAAATATTTTTTCAGTCAAGATGAGCAACGACCATGAACTGGTACTTTACAGGTTTTTCCATTTTATCAAAATGAAACTCTTTTTTTTTCCAAGGGAATTTAAGGGGAATACACGTCAGATGAGTGATTTTAGAAATAGTATGGTTTTGACTTCAAGCAACCATTAAAAAAACAAACAAAATGCAAATCAGGGAGTCTTTGGAATTATTATTATTATTATCATCATCATTCATCTTCTACCACTTATCCGAACTATCTCTGGTCACGGGGAGCCTGTGCCTATCTCAGGCGTCATCGGGCATCAAGGCAGGATACAACCTGGACGAGTGCCAAACCATCACAGGGCACACACACAGGACAATTTTTCCAGAGATGCCAATCAACCTACCATGCATGTCTTTGGACCGGAGGAGGAAACCGGAGTACCCGGAGGAAACCCCCGAGGCACGGGGAGAACATGCAAACTCCACACACACAAGGTGGAGGCGGGAATCGAACCCCGACCATAGAGATGTGAGGCGAACGTGCTAACCACTAAGCCACCGTGCCCTATTCTTCTTCTTCTTCTTCTTCTTCTTCTTCTTCTTCTTCTTCATTCATTCATCTTCTACCGCTTATCCGAACTACCTCGGGTCACGGGGAGCCTGTGCCTATCTCAGGCGTCATCGGGCATCAAGGCAGGATACACCCTGGACGGAGTGCCAACCCATCACAGGGCACACACACACACACTCATTCACTCATGCAATCACACACTAGGGACAATTTTCCAGAGATGCCAATCAACCTACCATGCATGTCTTTGGACCGGGGGAGGAAACCGGAGTACCCGGAGGAAACCCCCGAGGCACGGGGAGAACATGCAAACTCCACACACACAAGGTGGAGGCGGGAATCGAACCCCGACCCTGGAGGTGTGAGGCGAACGTGCTAACCACTAAGCCACCGTGCCCCCATTATTATTATTATTATTATTATTATTATTATTATTATTATTATTATTATTATTATTATTATTATGTTGGCTTTGTAGAAGCCAACATTCTGAAATCCGTTATAAGCTTATTATTATTATTACTATTATTATTATTATTATTACATTTTCTTCTTAGACAAAAATTTATCAAGAGTATCTCCACTTACCTCCAAATGTTTTGGCACCCTAGCTTTCTGTTTACTTGCTTCCAAAAGTAACACTGACCCTTATGTCCACTCGCCTCCAAAAAGCACTGGCCTTTGCGAATAATTGCATTGTCAAAGCCAACATCAAAGTTTGTCGTGACGAACTTTACAAATCTAGTTATTATTATTATTATTATGTTGGCTTTGTAGAAGCCAACATTCTGAAATCCGTTATAAGCTTATTATTATTATTATTATTATATTTTCTTCTTAGACAAAAATTTATCAAGAGTAACTCGTCCTAGGGCTTTCGAGCCACATGCACCAAATTCGGATATGTCGTAGACCCTGGTCTGAAGTTTGTTGCTATTACTTTTCTAAGCGATCGGAATTCCGGCATTCCCGGTACGGAAGCTCAAAGTGGCCTTTTTTCGTATCCACTTCCATTATAAACTTTGGAGGTTTATAACTCGGCAAGTTTTCGAGCGATTTACACCAAACTCGGACAGGTTCTTTAGGACGTTACTCCGGACGAAGTTCCGGACTCGGCGTTCCGACGGAACTTTCGGTTTTCCCGTAGTCGACGATGGAACGTCCCATAGACTTGAATGGGGAATTCCTAAAATTCCTCTAAGCTTTCACACACGCAGCGTGCGCAGAGCTCAGGCACGGCTTCTCTCCTGTGTTCTATGCAGTATAATAATAAGTAGAATCCCATAATAATGACTGCAGTATTGACATGAAATGTCCAAACCCTCAGTAGCTACTTTTTGCCAAAAGTATTGGCACCCCACCGGGTATACTGGTGACATCACGTGACGTCACGTGTAGCCCCGCCCCCAAAATAAGCGAAATCAAAAATTAGCACAACATGGACATGTCATATATCAAAACACTCAGCCCAATGAGGGGGAAGTGCCTCACGTGTGTTATGGTCACGTGACGTCACGTGACGTCACGTGAAAATCAAAAATTTGCACAACATGGACATGTGACATATCAAAACACTCAGCACAATGAGGGGAACTGCCTCACGGGTATTCGGATCACGTCATATGCTCATGTCCGCTCCAAAAGTATTGGCACCCTAGCGGTCCAGTAGCTTTCACAATCTTTCTGTCCACTTGCCTCCAAAAGTAACACTAACCCTTATGTCCACTCACCTCCAAAAAGCACTGGCCTTTGCGAATACTTGCACCGTCAAAGCCAACATCAAAGTTTGTCTCGACGAACTTTACAAATCTAGTTATTATTATTATTATTATTATTATTATTATTATTACTACTACTACTACTACTACTACTACTACTACTACTAAATAATAATTTCTGTTACAGCAGAAAGGGTTCCTAATGGGGAAAAAAGTATATAGCTGGGAAATAAGTATGAATTAAAAGGAATACCTGAGCTGCATGATCTGCGCATGCGCACTCTCTATACAGGGCTACTCCTAATCTCAATAGTCATTTTAGCACATTTCTTATACATTACTTTATTCTAAATAGCGTTTTTCTGCCATTCTACTAGGAACCGAATAAACTCACAGTGCAAATGATATCTCAGTAGCATTTAAGAGTCGAACAAAATATTTAAATAAATGAATCGGATATTTTTTTCAAGATAAAAACAGATATTATTCATAGAAATAGACTTTTGAACATTATGAATTGTGATTATTTAATATTGCAGTGTTTACACTTTGTACGTGGATATTGAAGTTTTTCATGTGACCTTGTGCACGCATGCGCGGTAAAGAGTTTTGATTTTATACTTCCAGCCTTTCCCATAAGGAGGCGCCACAGTGAATGATCTGTTTCCACCTAACTCTATTCTCGGCATCTTCTTACTCATGTCCTCTTTTAACACATCCATATCTCCTCTATTTCCTTCCTCTTGACCTCTTACTTGGCAGCTCCATCTCCAGCATCCTTCTACCAGTAGAAGGACCATCTCCTTCCTCTGTACATGTCCAAACAAACTCAATCTATCCTCTCTGACCTTGTTCCCAAAACAGCCAACCTGAGCTGTCTCTCTGATGTGCTGGTTCCTAATCCTGTCCATCCTCGTCACTCCTAAAGAGAACCTCAACATCCTCATCTCTGCTACCTCCATCTCTACCTCATGTCTTTTCCTCATTGCTACAGTCTCTAATGCATACAGCAGAGCTGAGAACCTCAACATCCTCATCTCTGCTACCTCCATCTCTACCTCATGTCTTTTCCTCATTGCTACCGTCTCTAACCCATACAGCAGAGCTGAGAACCTCAACTGAGAACTGAGAGCTGAGAACCTGCCTTGATGCCCAATGACGCCTGAGACGCCACCGGCTCCCCGTGACCCGAGAATAACGGTAGAAAATGAATGAATGAATGAATTTCTGGTCCGGAAATGTTTGTTTATAACTGAACTAGCATCATGACGATCGTTTTTAGACATGCACAAATGGCCCTTCACATCATCTTCACTCATTATTAGAAGTCTTATGTTTATTGGGTTATAACCTGGTTTTTAAGTAGTTCAAAACACAAATGCACCTGAAAACGAAGTCCAGCCCTTGTTATTGGTAACTCTGGTTAGTTAGCATGCAGTGATTTAACTCTAGTTGGGGTGGTTTGTGTACATTGTGTGCATTTAATTCCTTTCAACTCCACCCATTTAACTGACTTTTTTTCTACCCATCTTACTTAATGCACCTTTAAGCACCTCTTGCTAATTGTACTTAATCGCACCATACACATACAAAACTATTACTGTGACTATTACTTACTGTTTTATTACAGTATATCTTGATCTTATCTGTCTGGGGAAAACTAGAATAGTACACAGTCTCGAACATTTCCTCTAAATAGTGTAAATAGGGTTTGTACATTTATTTTACAATCAGGAAACAGGAAACGGACCTCCAAAGGCACACAACATTCCAATGATACTACAGCAATACAGTATGTGGAATCCATTACAAACTCAGACCTTACAGGCTATAACAATTAAGCTGATTACCAAACTGCAGGTTCTCATTTCTCTCTTCCACCTGAAACAGTCCTAATAGTAGAACCAAGACTTATAGACACTGCAATCATCTGATCACTCTAATCCAACTTCTCACAGTAAATGATCATAAAAATACTCTCTGAGTTTAATAAAATAATTACAGCATTCACGCTGGTGACTCAGACATGGATACCCTCTTCTCAAACAGTAATCTTTCCATCATTAATACAGAAAGTCTGCTAGGATTGCTCTGAGGCTGTTCTCTTGCTCTTTGTAGGCATGATGAGAGGTGGTGGCTCGATGTTCAGCTCCTTTCGGAGCTCCTCCAGGTTCTGATCCCAGCGGCGCTCATAGAAAACGCTCAACATGCAGCGTGCGCGACTGCCGTTTCGCAAAGCCCACGGCCCGAGAGACCTCACCAGCTTCTGCATGCGACTGAGTCAGAGACAGAACAAATGGGTCAGGATTAAGGTTAGTTTTATATCTACAATGTTTGCATGATGATTGCATGACAATTCTTGAGTTTGAATTACATCCCATGCATTGTTCAAGTGTTTAACAAACCTTTTAGGTATGAACACACCTACATATAGGCTCTACATAGAAATCTTCTAGATCACTAGTGTAAAACCATCTGAGATGCTGCTGATGGAAAACATTAAAAGATGGGGTGTGGTGTGATGTCATAAACTGAAAGTTTAATATTTACCTATAACAATGCGTCCTGACGTGTTTGTTCCTCATTTACCTCAGCAATCCGTTAACGTTTACAAATTCAGTTTATATTGTTATACGGTTTATATTGACAAGTGGAAGTTACAAGAGAATATAATGTTAGCTTCCTTTTTTCACCAGCCTCTTCTCCTGCAGTTAATAATAATATATAAAAAATGTTTTTCAAATTACTACCACTGTTGACTGCTTCTGTCAATGTTAAATAAACCTCTCTGCACAAAACCTCACCATATCAATGGAATTCAATGTCAAAATTTTAAAATCTCGTTATTTTTGGCTCAGAATATTGTGGACCTTGTGCCATAGGAGTCCTTGTGAGTGAGAGGCAATGACGCAATAGAACAAGCACATTGATACAAGTCTGTGATTCGAATTATGATACTATTGTCAGAGCTGCTGTTAAAGAAAAGATGTCCACACCTTCTGAATTTGGTGTAGGTGTAAACTGCAAAACTGATCACAAAGGAAGCCAGTTCGTTAACAATGGCTATAACGGTTGTCGTTTATTGTAAACGTGTATAAAACTACCTGAGAAATTTCCAGAGGAAGGACAGACAATAATGTAATGACACAATAGACTATTCTAAATCTATTGCAGTACAACAGTTCTTCCTATTGTTTCTCTACTGACAGCAAATGTCTTACATATAACAGAAAATTTTTTATTCCATTATATAAATATTCATTGAAACGTCAATTCCTACATTCAGTTCTTTCATTCATTTCCTACCGCTTATCCGAACTACCTCGGGTCACGGGGAGCCTGTGCCTATCTCTGGCGTCATCGGGCATCAAGGCAGGATACACCCTGGACGGAGTGCCAACCCATCGCAGGGCACACACACACACACTCTCATTCACTCACGCAATCACACACTACGGACAATTTTCCAGAGATGCCAATCGACCTACTATCCATGTCTTTGGACCGGGGGAGGAAACCCCCGAGGCACGGGGAGAACATGCAAACTCCACACACACAAGGCGGAGGCGGGAATTGAACCCCAACCCTGGAGGTGTGAGGCAAACGTGCTAACCACTAAGCCACCGTGCCCCCCAAATTCAGTTCTTCAGTTCATTTATTTCTTCTTTATTTGAGGCTCTCGCAAGGCGAAGCTCTCTATTTACCAGTCGACCTACGTCCCTACTCTCACCTATGGTCATGAGCTTTGGGTCATGACCGAAAGGACAAGATCCCGGATACAGGCAGCCAAAATGAGTTTCCTCCACAGGGTGGCTGGGCGCTCCCTTAGAGATAGGGTGAGGAGCTCGGTCACTCGGGAGGAGCTCAGAGTGGAGCCGCTGCTCCTCCACATCGAGAGGAGTCAGCTGAGGTGGCTCGGGCATCTGTTCCGGATGCCTCCTGGATGCCTCCCTGGGGAGGTGTTCCGGGCATGTCCAACCGGGAGGAGGCCCCGGGGAAGACCTAGGACACGCTGGAGGGACTGTGTCTCTTGGCTGGCCTGGGAACGCCTCAGTATTCCCCCGGAAGAGCTGGAGGAAGTGTCTGGGGAGAGGGAAGTCTGGGCGTCCCTGCTTAGACTGCTGCCCCCACGACCCGGCCCCGGATAAGCGGTAGAAAATGGATGGATGGATGGATGGATGGATGGATTATTTGAGGCTCCACTCAAAGTCCATTTATCATTAACTCATAAAAAAAATAACCTTCGGCTAGTGTGATATAACAATGTTTTGCTGATCATTAAGAAATTAAACACTATAACTGTTGGCAAATTGTTGAGGTATAAGCCTGGGGAAAAATCAACCCCCCCACACTTTTTTGTATAACATCATGGTCTGTTGTGTTTTATTCGTTACTTATCATCTAGACAATCACAGTCTTATTATTATTAACACAAAAGCTGTCAACCTTCATGCATTTTGCATAACAATACAAAACAATTTACAAAAGATGCTAACACGAGTTACCAATCACAAACATTCTGTCACCTTGTTTACTCTGAGGGTTTTAGGGACTTTTGATGTTTTCACTTTCAAGTACAAGTAGAATTCGGTTGCGCTATGACTCTTACCTCTTTGATAGCCGGAGTGGACCAAGGACTGCTCCCATAATGCACATGGGCAGACCCGTCTGAACAGCCTCGAACCATTTAACAGCTACTTCTCCTACAATAGGGGACTCCTATTAATGCTCCTTTAATAAACTAATATACAAAATGAAACATGATCTTAGTATCTAACCCCTCGAAGCTACAAGGTTCTTCTGTTTGACACCTAGAACCTTATTACAGGGTCCATGTGTAATATATTCAGAAGCAATAAACAATTACAAGAACCATAAAGACTGGCCAACTCACCAAGCATATTAGTAGGCATTCCTAGAATTGTATGTACTAAATCATGCACTTCTCGATAGCGCTGCATGACATACGCTAGCTCTTCGTCATCAACGAATTTAACATCTGCACGTGTGTCTGGTGTCACGTTCTGCAAAAGAAGAATAAAACTCATTTCCGGTTCACGAAATGCATCCAAAATATATTAAAAACGGCCACAGCATAATATTAGCTCATTTACATTATCCTCCAGGAAACGCAGATATTCCCTCCCCAATGAGCCAGCTGGAAGTGTTGACATCCGGGAATGGTCCAGTGTTGACAGGCGTATCCTCGGTCGCTCTCTGGGGAAATTTTAACCAATGATGCAATAATAAATAAGGAACTAACTCCAATTTAATGGCTATACAGTATGTTTGGATAGGTGAATATGATATATTAGGCCTAACAACTGACTAAGTTGTGTATAAATTAGGGATGAGCGAGTACAGCATTATCTGTATCTGTATCTGTTAACCATATGAATTATCTGTATCTGTATCTGTACTTGGAGTGGGTGGGGCCTAACCCTGAAATGGGCGGGGCTTTAACCAGTATGTTATTTTACGCATGCAATTGATATGGGTTGATCAGAAATTGTTATATTTATTGCTGATTAGAAAAATATTTACAGGACAGCATCAGGATTGAGCTTCAGATCAATGGTTTTGATCACGATAGCAAACGAACTATATTACAGAACAAGTTTTGCAACAATGAAAACAAAACAATGCAGTGCAATTATGAAGTAAAATGTAATGAACAACATAACTTTCTTTTTTAACTTTTTTATGATCGTGTGATTTTTTTTATTTTTTTTCCCCATTTCCCCATTTTCCCCCTCCCATTTCAAGACAAGCCCCGCCTACTTCCTGATTAGGCCCCACCCACTCCGAGTACAGATACAGATACAGATATTTCATATGGTTAACAGATACAGATACAGATAATGCTGTACTCCCTCATCCCTAATTTTCATTCAATCCGAGCACAGATATTGACTCGTATTACTCATATAATACTCGTACTCGCCAGAAGTGCTTTATCCGTACCGGATACTCGTTTCAGCCGAGTATCCGGCTCATCTCTAGTATAAATGTTTGAGAAAGTGTTCAGAAAGACATTTAATATGAGTTAAAGCGAGAATACTGAAAGCTTCCCTACGTTAGAATGGTGTGACCTTCAGGGTCGATACTCATCCTGTGCTTTAGTTTTAACAATGCGAGATGTCCTGTAGTTTCACCCAGCACTGCCACCATGTCTGTGTGAACACAAAATAAGTAATTATTATATTAATTATTATATAAGTTATTTATTAAATCAAACACTTACACAATCTTCTTGCTTTAATACTTTTGCTGTAATACAATACTTTTGCTGGATTTGTTGCCCAATCCTATTGACATTCTTAGACATACTTTGTCTGTTTAATCCAAACATTTTCCTGTGGCATTCTGAGCAGGGCTTTATGATGACCACACTGATACTTCCACTTTGTTATCTTTGAACCTTTGAACTTTAGAGGTGTGCTTAGGATCACTGTTGTGCCATGATTCCATCTACCATCCAACATCTAGTTTCCCCTGCAACATGATGCTACCACCACCATGCTTTACACTCTTTTTTCTTCATACATAGCTTTGATCATTTTGGTCAGAAAGTAGTATTATGGTTTAATCTAACCAGAGAACACATAAAATGCTAGACGCAATCTTCTGTCGGACTTTTTATTTTGGACTTGCAATACTGGCTAGGTTTAGCTCCACCTCTAGAAATGCCTGTTGGTCTTAATACAATACTTAATACTCAATACAATGGCAAATGTTTTTCTTTCTCAGACATTCATAGCCAGACACGTCATTTTCCCATGCTGATATATAAAAGAAAAATGTAGGACGTGTGGTCATAAGGTCTTGAGAACAATAAAGGATGACTTGTTGAATTTTTAAAGTGCTTTAGGGGTATGAATAACTTGGCCTTTTAAACTGGGTCGTTGATAGAGATGAAATAAATTTCCCCTTGGTTGAGTGGAAAGTTCGAACTTTTCTGCATATAGATTGTTGTATTGTAAAGTCATCTGTTGAAATGAAATGTCTGAAGTGGAGCCTCACCATGCCTATAAGGGTTTTGCAGAGCAGCGACTCCAGACCCCACGGCCAGGAGGGCTTTTTGAATGCCATTTGTCTGAATATGACCCGGATACGATCGGCCGTAGAGGGCTGAATCCGGGTTGAACGAATGCTGCTTCCTGATCCACACTAAAACATGGAGATTTTTACATTAGAAAACGACTCTAGTGGTAATTTGTGAGGTATTGTTTGTGAGATACTGAGGTATCTACAAGCTTTATACTCATCCAAGCAGTCAAATCATATGACTGACAATGAAAAAAATCATCACAAACAAAACAACAAATAAATAAGATGTGACTTATACAAGTGAAACTCGTGACACATTCCGTAAGCTTGTGGAATTTGGAAGACTTTTTAAAACATCATGACAATCACATATGCAAGACTCTTCTGTAATTCTGTAACTGTGTACATTTATACGGATATGACATCATCACGTCTGAATATATAAGCTTCACAGTTAGCTACTGAAAATATATAGGTGTGTGTATATAAGCTATATATATATATATACACGTATATATATATATATATACGTGTATATATATATATATATATATATATATATATATATACTATATATATATATATATACACGTATATATATATATATATATATATATATGTGTGTGTGTGTAATCGTAGTGTATATACGACAAATTAAATTACGAATTATTTATACGAATAAATAATAAATTAATAAATAGTAGCATTATTTATTTGACTGAGAGAATATGAGAAAATCCAATCCCATTCTTAAACCCCAGTACACTGTACAGTAAAAGAAACTAAAGAAAATACATGTATATAGATGTATGTATGTGTGAATATTATACACACCCACACACGTATATAACAAACCTATAAGCTGATTTGCAACACGAAAGTATAAAAGCAAGCCTCTCACCTTCACTATACGCCCATTTGCTAGCGCGATACATCCTAGCAAAGGAACCCATCCTCACTCGTATAAAGCGAGACGTCGAGTCTTGCCTGCACAATTGGGTGAGTCTTTCTGAGGAGCTTCTTAGTAGATTTTCGTTTTTTTACTTTCTGTTCCAGTGAACTTGTCGTATTCAGAGCTTTTTAGCACTATGGTTAGGTAGCATGAAGTCGCCCCATGCGTGCGTGGCACTGCAAGGTTGTTAGCACTTTAGCTTTCTTGTTGTTTTTATTGCTGGTTGTTTTGTCTTGAACAAAAATCCAGGCCATGGTGTCCATGGTGTGTTTCCATACTGATCGTGTACTGTTTGATTATATAACATACCTAATCATGGAGTGATCTTGTCTTTTGACTTATTACTTATATTCTGTCTGGAAGATTAGTTAAACGTTTGTTTGCGTTTAGTTTAAAGGTCAGCTGGAAATGAGCAAGCGTTAGCAAACGTAGCCTTGTTTACAACTGTCTGCAGTAGTTATTTTCGCGTTTATTGTGTTCATATTCATCATATACGTTTTCTGCTATATTATCTAGACACTTTTTTTTATGGCTGTACTGTTAAAAATGTTAAAAACCCTTTTATCAAGGTCTGCACCAAATGTGCATTATATAAATTATGAGGCGTTTGCTAAAGTGCTAGCATTCTTTTAATCTTGTTCTGTGACTAATAAATGGTAATAAGAGAAAATCTTAAGCCCATATTGTGCTTTTTTTCCCCTGTCTGTCCTGAAACACAAATTCACTTTTTATAAGGTAAAAAGTTCCTGAAGCTTTTAACCTTATTATTCTGTTGAACCAACCACATACACACACACACACACCTTAGTTCCAGGTACAACTGGATGGTTAAGTCTGTGTATTTATAACAACACAAGCTAAACTGATTATTATTACTAAGCTACATGGGGTGAAAAATGACCTAAACGACATCAGTGTTCATTTGTCATCTTTTTTTTTGACAGAACATGCTCTTACAGGGAATTAATCAATAACTAATTGTTTTATTCCTCTTATACCACAGCAGTTTGCCTACAGTCATAACTTTGATCAGTTTCTAGTTTGTTTAATTCTTAATATCAGTACTATGTGTTTAGTGGCTACAAAATCTTTTTTTTTTTTTTTTTTTGGATCTTAAAGTTATTTAGACAAAAAATGCAGCTTTTTATGTGAAATTAATAATTATATACAAATAATACACTGAAACACAGCAGGCCAGAGGTTTTAGGTTGTTAGATCATTTTTATTTAATTTCTTTTTGTTTGACCGGTTACTAAACAACAGATAAGCAGCTTGATAGTCAGGGATAAAAATGTCTATTGTAATAGACAATGTAATAGACAACCTCCATAACCTCAAAGGATAGGATGGTATGTTGGGTCATCTTTTACACCTCAATAACAGGCAAATATTTGCATTATTCATGCTTGTTCATCTTTGCTTAGGGTGTACATATATACATAATTTTTTTTTTTTTTTTTTAGCAAATGATAAATGTTCATCTTGAAGTTAAGTTGTAACACATCTTTACTTTATTCTGTTTGTCTGTCATATTGCTGGGCAACCATTTGTTTTGTAAAATGAGAATTCTTTGGGTTTCTAGCAACGTGAATCGTAAACCTGATGGTGGTGCTGAGGGTAATTAAAGCAATGACCCAAATGAAAGAACATATGGATAAAAAGACTTTAAAACGTTGAACGGTTTAAAAAATTAAATAAACCAATCCCACAACAAAAAAAAAAAACATGAAGCAGAAAACATTTGTGTTTTATAATGAAATAAAACATCTTTCTAGTTCTCCCTGTTTTTGTTTTTCAGAACATAAAAGGTTCTTAAGAGCCAATTTAAACTACCAAACTAGCGTTTATCGGACTTGCGAAGGCATGCAACTCATTTAAGTTAATTAAAGACACTCTTTTAATGTAGCTTGTGAGCAAGTGACTTTTTACATCAAAGGCTCTCTATGACAAATGCATGCAGAGGATTGTGGGAGATCATTCCACAACAAAGTAAACCTGTGATTCATAAATCCCACCGCTGCTTCTCTTTACTCAGAAGCAAGTTCTGTTCTTGCTCATACAGTTAGCCTGAAGAAGGTTATGACATGAAATCTCAGCATAAATGCGATCTCTCAATAATGCAGTTGGGGTTGTTTTTAAATGAGAGGTCCTGGCCTGTGCAAGAGGTAAAATATAATGTGTGCACGCTTGGGCCAATAGTTCTAGATCACAACAGCCAGCACACTTGTAAGTTAAAGGCATCCATTAGCACACTACATAAGTTAAAGCATTTTTCAGTAGCTTTCAAAATTTCAGAAACATGCAACCATGATCTGCGGTGCCTGAGAAAGAGGACACAGAAGCCGGGCATTTTAACCGACTTTGGAGCTCTGTTTCCTGTTAAAATTACATCTCATGTTCTGCTGGAGAGCTCATTATGTTTCAATCGATTGTTTCCACATTTCAGTTAAGAGACTTTTTGCACCACTGACACTAACCAATCACAGCAAACTCTCAGATCATGTACGCGGAAGAGGGCGTACAGACCACTGCTCCAAGTGATTAGCTGGAAGTGACGTGTTGGTAGGAAGCACATGCTAGCCTTTATCATCCCTGGGTTAATAGCCATTGTATGATGGCAGAGAGCTGGACGTTGGACGGCAATTAGCCGAGATAAAACAACGACTTTTATAATCGTGTCATTATTTAACAAAACAGAAAAGTAGAATAATTGGTATGAGAAAGCTTTGGTTAAGAATATTTGGCATTTTTGGAAGGAGTCTCCAGTGTCTGCACATTTTAATAGTAAAGATGTTCCTCTTATTTTTACACCACTGTAACCACTCTGATTCCTGTAACTTATTTTCTTTAAGAAAGCTTTTATAGTGGTTATAAAATTTCTGACAACCATTTACCGAATGCAACAATAAATAGAATTTGTGAAACATGTGAAACTTGCATGTGATTCTTGAAAGCAGTGGTGACTCAAGTGATTAAAGCTCTGGGCTGTTGTTTGGAGGATTAAGGTTCAAGCCCGAGCACCTCCAAGCTGGTACTGTTGGGCCCTTGAGCAAGGCCCCTAATTCTCCCTGCTCCAGTGGTGCTGTATCATGGATGACCTTGCACTCTGACCCCAACCTCCAAAGTTGGGATATGTAAAGAAAGAATTTCACTATGCTGTAATGTATATGTGACAAAATAAAGGCTTCTGTTCATGAATTAAAAGTTTAAGTGGCAAATTGCTGTGGTATAAAAGGAATCCAGTAAATTGTTATTCATCCCTGAGGGAAATCGTCTTCCCATGCCCTCTCTTGCTATCTCTCACGCTCTCTCTCTGCTTAATTTCCTTTTAATAGCACACTGTCATGTTTCTTTACCCATGTATCACTTCTGCTACTATGGCTTTCGTTTCTCTAACATCAGAAGTACAATTAGTAACCAGATGGTAACTTATCACCTGCTAGAAATATTATATTAGGGACTTGACCTTCAGCTAAGTGAAGTTTAACAATCTTCGGATACCAGGCTATTGTCAGTTATTGCAGTATTGTTTTACGTGCTATTGTTGCCCTCTCCTGTTGGTTTGCTCTCTTGTGGGGGAAATCCCAATGAAAAATAAGGTAGTAAACCCTTTCCAGAAGACACGAATTATGCAAGATTAGTCTGGGAAGCCATAGGATGTGAATTTTCCTGTAAGACAATGATGCGTTTCCTTTTCAGGACCTGTAAATAGAAGTTTTTATTATAGAAACCCTTAATTAGTACTACTTACAGAAATCGACGCAAGACACGAAAAATACTTCCGATTTGGTGTCACCAAATCCGTCTTTAGCTAGTTTTGCTATCTAGCTAATTTTCGCACGTTTTCAGTCTGGTTAGCTCACTGTTCAAGATGGTTGTGCAAGATTCAAAGCGATCTAGATTTCATGGAAATCCGATTTTCCTATGAAATGAGTTCCTTAGTGCATGGGAACCGGGTGAGGGCATGTCTTTCCAGCGACCGCTTGAATCTTTCTTATAGCAACATCTCTGGAGAAAACCCTCTATTGTGTAAATTTAAATTTTCCTTTTTCCTTGTACTTTTTAAGGGAAATTCTATTTGTCAATTTTCGTGTGTGGACATAATAAAGAAAATCCACTTTATTTATTTTTGTCCTGTTTTCTGTTTCTCATTAGCTTTGAGGGTAAATGGAAGGGAATGGCACGTCCATCTTTGCCTTCTTCGATGGACTCAACGTTACCAGGTATATCCAGGCAGGTCCTATCCGTGTCCATGGAACTTAAATATCAGTGTCAAAAGTGCAAGGACGTTCTGAGGAAACCTTTCCAGGCGCAGTGTGGACATCGTTTCTGCGTGTTCTGTTTTAAACAACTCACCAGGTACTTGAAGCCGCTCCTGGCCTCCTTCTTGACTTTTTTTTTCCCCATTTCCCATCTACGTTTCCTTCGCCTACATAGACAAACATCTCCTCCAGCTTGGGCTGTAACCGAACATGTCACAATGACCGTGTTTATCTTTGAACTGTAAACTTGGACACTATCCACTGCTAAAAATTTACTGAGAAATGGAAGAAACTGATTTGTTGTCCGTTGTTGCAGTGGATGGAAACTTGAGTAAAGCTGAAACTGGGAACCAACAAACTTCTAACTTCTGCTTTTAGGGGGAAGAAAAAAAAAAAACGTTTTTAACTTCTGCCTTCGTACTTGTTTTTTTTTGTAATTTTTTTTATTTAAACACAAGTACTATAATTGGTGTTTTTTCTCTTTGTTTTTGGAGTGTCTCATAGTCTTTAAGGCTATTTTGTGATGGTGCAAGCAGATTTTATCATGTTTTGGAATTTTTAGAACCTTCAGCGCAAGCAGTAATCTGCAGTGCATATAAAATAAATAAAAAAGGGTGGGGTTATAGCGGTTAAAATATTTATAACGAGAGATAATTCTAAGCTCACATCTTCGTCTTGTAATATGAGCATTTTATTACACAGACCGATTTCATTTCTATAACTACATATTTGCCTTCGGGACTGTAGTCCATAAGAACGCATGCATGCAGAGTTAAATGATGTCTTGCATCAAAACAAGTCTGCATGGGCGGTACAAGCATATTTTTATATAGAAATTAGGTTGGGAAAACACCACTGTATTCATTACGCCTGGAAACAAAATATAGAGCGGGAACAGGAAAACCTATTCATGCCAAGTCTGCACTGGTGTTCTACATTCTGCAAAATGTGCATGCACAAAAACAGTGGTTTTCTGTATTAAACGTTTGTGGTTTGTGGATTTAAACTGTATTTGGTACCTTTTTTAAGATGTGAATGCTTGTACTCAGACTCTCTTCCCTGGTATCGTTCCCAGCTCTGGCCCAATCCCTTGTGAAGCTTGTCGTGATGAAGGCATCTTTGAAGAAGAGCTCTCAATGCTCAACTTTTCTGTGGTAAGTGATCAATTCCTCGTCTTTGAATGGTGAAAAGCTTTCGGTTTCCCTATTATACCATAAAACTCCCTGCCTGTGCAAGGGTCGGTGCACTGAATGAATCAGGAAATACACACACACAGAGAAAAAGATGCTCAATATAAAAACGTGTTTTTTTTTGTTTTTTTTTTTTCTTTCCCGAAGGCTTTTCCAGACAATGCAGCGCGAAGAGAAATCGACAGTTTGCCTGCCAAATGCCCGAATGACGGCTGTTCCTGGTCAGGAACTCTGAAAGATTACGAGGTAAATATAATGAAGGAAAATTCTCTAAAAGATCTGTGAAACTAGATAACCGCTGGGGTGTTTTGCGTGTACTTAGAATTGTAGCATATGTGGGTAGAGTAAGCTTTCAATAAAAGGCCTAGTGTCTGGTCTGAGAAATGAGTTGGGCGGGTTGTGGAAAGTACCCAAATCTCTTAGTCAACGTGGAAAGTACCTCTCTCTCACACACACACCCACACGCACACATGCGTGCGCGCACACACACACACACACACACACACAGACTAAGTAACTTGGGAATGCAAATCTCTTGATCACTAATTACAGCATGTTTTCAAAATCCTAATTTAAAAACAGCAGAAGCAAAATAAAACGTTCTGTACGTGATTGCTATGTCTATGTATACAGGAAATACCAGAAGTTTGTATATAGATTAAAGCATGGGTGAGTGTATGACTAATGTGGGTGAAGTGGATTTGACTCATTTGGTTAATTCCTTTCACATTTTTCTCATTGTACACATTAACAGGTTTGTTTGTACTGAGTAACTCTAGACTCGTACTCACCAGTCAGCAGGGGATAAGAAGGAACTTTCCACCGATATAAAGACTGCACTTTATTACAGCAATGTTGACCATTCACCATGAATGGTCTCATTTGTGTGGGCTCGGTGTAAATTTGTTTAGGATTTGAATATGGAAATGCTTTTTCCTTTTGCTTTTTTTTTTTTTTTTTTTACACTTCCGGTTAAGCACGCCCCAGCTTGTCTTAATACTGCAACAGAATTGCAAAATGCACTTTCAACAGAGTTCTTGCAAAGCATTAACCTTTAACTTCACACACATCCACACAGATATACACCCACACATATGAAACTATGATTAACCAGAGATACTAGTTACAGCTTGTGCTCTTTTAACCTGCTCTGCTGTTCAGTGTGGTTAATCGTAGTACGTCTGTTGATTCTAGCACCTTTTATTCGAACAGCTTTCAATGGCAAACATGAACGTTTAACTGAATCCCGTTCTTCCTGTTTGTTTTTGGGAGTTGCTCTAAGGTGTAGCCTGTAATTCAAACTGGTTTCAGACAGACACTCCCAATGGTTTGACCTCTAATAAGTCTGTCTGTGTGTTTTCATGAGATTCCTTCAAGGCTAAAGTTCAAATCGCATTCATAGCGCAAAATTCTTGAAAAGAGCATAAAAGAGCAAGTTTATGACAACTCAGGAAAACGTTAAGTTAAACCGCTGACTAGTAAAACCTGAAACCAGCAGCAGACAGAAACTGAAAAGCAGTTGATTTTCTTGTAAAACGCTGTCAGGCACTTCATCAGCTAATTACATGCTGAGATGTGTTCTTGAGCTCTGGACAGCTTGTGAAGTTCGTACTATGATATAAGGAGGAGGAAATAATACTCCAATGTCTGCATGAACTTCTGAAGAAAAGCAACCAGGCGGCTTACATGCATTCCATGCATTCTTTTTACTTGGTATAGTGTCAGAAGCATGAAGCCCATCTTTACTCTGTGGACCACGCTAGTCGTTCTAGTGTTTGGTCTCAATACTCCATGCATGCTGGAGATCATGCACAACCCGAAAATGTAGCATAGCAACAATAGCGGAGTGTTAGCAACAAGCCAGCTAACCTCGGTGATACTCTACACTAATGTTGATGACAAATATTGATCACTGTGTTAAGAAGTTAGTTTTATAATAAAAATAAAAAAAAAAGGTTTTTTTTTTTTGTAGTTGGTAGTTTTGTGCAATAGCCTGCATAATCATGAGCATCAGTGAGCTCATGGATGTGGAAGAGGGCAGATAGTTCTTTCCTTAGAGCATGTTACACCGAGCTGTGATGTCACATGTGTTCAGACAGACGTTCTGGTTGCCTTCACGTGTCCTGCAGGCTAATTATTTTCATTTCAGTTGCTGATTTGAATATTTTGTTGTATGAAAGTCTCCTGACCAAACTGGTTTTAATATATTTAACTAAAAGAATGTTTGTGTGCAAGTTAGAAGCTTCAGTTAATGTTCACATAAAACAGGAATGAGGAAATCCTGTGATTTTAACTGCCGCATAGTTGATGCCAGATGGGCTGGTTTGAGTGTTTCAGTAACTGCAGCCTTCCTGAGAAGAGTTTTTCTTTATCATATCCTGTCCTGCTTTTCTTTCAGGGTCAGCACGAAGGCCGATGTGAATTCGAGCGCGTCAAGTGTGACGCGTGTCAAGTCGTCATCCTTCTCAGCGAGAGAGAGCGGCACAACGAGAGAGAGTGCGAAGCCCGAAACCTTAACTGCAAATACTGCAAAGTCTCCTTCAGCTTTAAAGATATCAAGGTGAGCAGCGAACGTCTGCTGAAATAAAAACTGAAATGGGGGAAAATACATGAACTAGTGAGAGAGCTCTGAGTGGAGACTCGTACAAAATGTCACCATATTTCTTTTAACTTTATCTCTTAGGAAATCTCAATTACCAAGAATGTTACATCACTAAGATGTTTGTCAAGTAGTAACTTTCCCAATAGTTTTTCTGATAAAAGGGTGATGCAATCATTCTGTGGTTTACTTGATAAGTGTCTGATTCAAAGAAGGGGTTTTTTATTAAAAATGTCTATAGGAAGTAAATGAACTGTATTTTATTTCTTTCTTTTATTTATCTTTTATTAACTTTTTTTTTTTTTTTTTTCTGGTATCCATTTCAGGCTCATGATGAAATCTGTCTAAAATTCCCAATGCAATGCAAAGACTGCGGTAAAAAGAAGATCCCAAGGGAAAAGGTTAGTACAACTTTCGACCATTTGTTCTTTTTGGCCTTCTGAAAAGTCACATGCTCTCACCACGCTGCGTGCTAAAAAAGTACAGGATGTGAAAGAACACAATGTTCACAGCTGTTATCTGACCCAGTGTCCGTAAACAAAGCATGCTGTGTAACACGATACACCGGTGCACGTAACATTATACTTGCACCAAGAACAATCCTACACACTTTTATAGCTTATATGAATATATTCTTTTTGTGGTTTCTTTTTTACAGTTTCAAGAGCATAGCAAATCGTGTGCCAAGTCTAAGATGGCTTGCCAGTACAGCGAGATAGGCTGCAGAGCTGTGGTACGTGTCAACACACAATCAAGCATTCATGCAGACATCCCGAGATAAAAGGCCTAATCTAATCTAATCAGCTAACTAACACGCATTCCTTCTGTTCTTATTTTCATTTTCTCTTCATCTACGAAATGCTCAGCATGCTCTGGAAAGTTCTAGAGGTTTTCAGAAACCCATTCGCTATAACCACACTCCATATTTACATTTAATACTCGCCCTGGTTACTAAACCGAGCTAGGAAAAGCCCCCACTTGTGATAAATGATCATTTAGAATCGTTTTAGAAATATGACATGTTAAAAATAACAAGACTGTTGCTCATGAGTTGAATCATTTTCTCTGTGATGAATTTCCCCCCATCATTTAAGGGAAAAATGACAGTACTTAAAAAAGAATAAATAGACTTTAGGGAAAAATGAGCACATGCTGAACACATGGCCTTCCTCTTCCTCTTCCGCTTCTTCTTCTCGTAAATCTCCACCTACTGGTCACTGAAAGAATAGCACCACTAAAATGTAAAAAGCAGGACGTTTTTACAGAAAATATAAATTTGGCAACGTGATGATGAGAGAGAGAACTCCTCAAGTAAACTTGCTACAAAATATGTTCCGACTGGATAATAAAATAAAATACTTTTTTCCACGTTTCATCCATCACTGTTTTAACCTTGCAGGTGGACAACGGAAAGCAGCAGGAGCATGAACAGAACAGTGTGATCGAGCACTTACGCCTGATGCTGGCCATGCTCTCGTCAGTGCGCCTTCGACCCGATGCAGCCGGAGAGTGGCAGGAGGACTCGGGTTTCGGCCTGTACCGCGGCCCTGAAGACACGGCTCTTCCAGGCTCCCAGGCCACATCCGGAGACCTCTGCATGCAGCAGAAGATGACAGCGCTGGAGAACATTGTGTGCGTGCTGAACAGAGAGGTGGAGCGCACAGCTCTCACGCTCGAAGCTCTTGGACGCCAGCACCGACTCGACCAGGAGAAGATCGAGAACCTATCCAACAAGGTACAGACTTTCCACTCGGGCAGACAGGGCCGTAAACATCGAACAAATCTGAGACCGCTTTGCTAAGCCGGCTCGTTAAGCTTGACTTTTCTTTTCGTGCAGCTGAGATGATTTATCCTGAATGTTCATCGTGATTTTTGGCCGCTCCTGACTTCTATAGGTAAAGACTCGAAACGACATTTAATCAAAATTGGTATAAGAGCTTCAACACATTTTTATATAGTAACAATAGGCAAGTATTAAAAAAGAAAATAATAATTAAAAAAAAAAAATCGAAACACCAAGCAGACACTTTTCAGCGCCATCAACAGATCTAAGCGGTTTGCTTTCGGGTTCCGTGCAGAATCTTTTCGGTTTAGTTTAGTTTCCGTTCCATTCTTATTTTTTTTGAAATCCAGCGTGTTGATACGAGGCGCTTTCATGATTGGCAGAAGAGCCAGAGCTGTCTCTGTCAAACTTTTCACCCTTTTTTCTTCATCCTAACAGGTGTTTCTATTTTTTGTAGAAATAACACAAGGTATATAAACGATGTAAGGTACATCCCAGAATAAAAACATATAACTGACTTTATAGATTACTAAGCAATCTCCTGTAATGCCATGGATATCAAAATGTTTCTTACACGTTTGTTTGTGTGTGTGTGTGTTTGTGTGTGTTTATGTACAGGTGCGTCAGTTGGAGCGGACGTTAACCATGCGAGATCTACAACTCGCTGAATCGGAACAGAATTTGCGAGAGCTGCAGTTTTGTACGTTCGACGGCGTGTTCATTTGGAAAATCTCCGATTTCACCCGTCGCAGACAAGACGCTCTGGCTGGACGAGCGCCTGCCATGTTCTCACCAGGTACTTCCTTTCTCATATTAACCACTCGCAAAAACACCAAATGCTTTTTCACACCTATAAGTGTAGCTGTTATTTTTTTCCTTTCCTTTTAACTGTAACATTAACAAACCGTCAGTCGCAAGATAACTTTTTCTTTCAAAGCATCTCAAAAGATCAGCGTCTTGGCCTGAAGTCTGTAAAATATGAACCTTAACTGGTTCATACTGGTTTCCGTGACAACATTTTGGTACTTTTCTTTTGGACCATGTGAAGCGGGGTGCTTTCAGACTGAACGTGAATAAAATTTACATGGCAAGAAGAGAGAGTTCACACCGTGGACGCAAATCAAGACGCTTTGCTTTGAGTAGTTTGAATTTCACTTTAAGCCAGGATGTTGTAGGTGATCCTTAGCACTATGAAAATGAGTATGTTCCCCGATCGAGATGTTATAAGCACGATTCGCACACACTAACCGAAAAAAAGGAAAACCTCATCATTCGTAGTCTAGATGCACGACGCCTGATCGTCTCCGGATCAGGATAACCTTACCAAAGGTCTGCCGAAGTTATTTATAAGCAATAACAACTCGCCATCTCATCTCCAGCTCCTTCTGACTCTCTAATATTTTTACACAAACAATCTCTGATTAATAACAACTTCTCGTCACGCACACAGAAGGTCAGACGCTCACAAACCGCTCGATAATGAAAGTACAAGATGTTCCGACTTCAGTAATGTCATGCAGCATCTCTGTGTGAATGCAAAGTATTTGTTTTGTAATTATTCACCATTTCTTTGTTGCAGCATTCTACTCCAGTAAGTATGGCTATAAGATGTGTTTGAGGCTGTACCTGAACGGAGACGGTTCCGGCAGAAACACTCACCTCTCCCTGTTCTTTGTGGTGATGAGAGGGAAATACGACGCTCTGCTCAAGTGGCCCTTCAGCCAGAAGGTGAGCGCATGTTCTTCGCCTTCCCCCCTGCTTCCTGCCCGCCCTTATTTTCTTTTACGTTCACTTGACCGTCATTCTCAATTATTATCGATTTCAGTTTTACTGCATTCTCCATGTTAAGTGACCCAAAAACTACATCACCACGATCCTCAGTAATTACACTCACTGTGGTTTTAAAGCGGCTCTACGGGACGACGTAGCATTCTGACTCCTATTTATCTGCCTTATAGCTACAGCATGTACTTTCTCGTTTAGAAATGAATTGAACTTTTATTTTTATTAAAGCTGAAAGCATGAACGTTCCCAGTCGTGGTTAAAACAGTTGAATGGAGTGACTGGAGCAAGGTTATTATTAATGAATTAAGTGTTACTTAACAAAGCAAACGAATGTAACTGAGTCTTGACATTTTTGTAAAAATCAGAAGTAAAACTGCAGGACAAACAAAGTCACCATGTCACTGTTCCTGCTACTGGTTTCCGGTGTAAAAAAAAAAAGGTTTATCAGCACAAAATCTTTCTAAATCAGCTTTTTTTTTTTTTGCCACCTCAGTAAAGGAGATTTGGTGTTTTTACATCACTGCATCTGTGACCGTAGCATTAAGTACAACATAATTTTACAAAATATTAACTGTGTTATGAAGTCAGCCTCTACACAATTCCACAGTTTCAGCAGAGAGTCTATATTTTCTTTCTTTCAGGTAACTCTGATGCTTCTAGACCAGAATAACCGGGAACACATCATCGATGCTTTCAGACCTGACATCAGCTCCACGTCCTTCCAACGACCCATCAGTGAGATGAACATAGCAAGCGGCTGCCCGTTATTCTGTCCACTGGCCAAGCTGGCAGGAAAAAGCTCATATGTCCGAGACGACACGATTTTTATTAAAGCAATCGTAGATCTCACAGGACTTTAAATAATTTTCTATAAAATATATAGGGTTTAATGACATTGTTTTAATGACATACCCCCTCGTATAATATTAATAATAATTATCAGAAAGCCTGTGAAAGGCTTTCTGATAATATTTATAATTATGATAATGTATCTTCTATAACTGCTTTAAAAAATATAAATACATATAGATATATTTATGAAACATTGTAAACATTAGATTATTAATAATATGATGTTTTTATATAAATTATATATATTATCAAGTGTGGTGCAAGACACTAAGAAAATTGCACTGCAGAAAACTTGCTAACTGCAGAGCTCAAGCTAAAACTGTAGACTTCACATTCTAGATGTTCTAGAAGGCTTTTTTTTGTTTGTTTAATACAGGCTTGGGTTTTGCACGGATGCAGAATTAATAAATGAAGCTGCAAAAATGTAATGAATTTCCAAACCTGTAGAAAATTAACCTGCATGCTAGGATATTAGGATGATTTTATTAACATCTGGTCTTGTTTCTCATAAAGTGCATGTTTTATGAGACTATACACTGATTTAGCTTTGACATCAGAACCTTTAGTTAATGATGGATTATGGTGTTTTGTTATTAACGTAGAATGAATATAACAATTCCATACTATAAGCAGTGTAGGAAATACTTATGAACGTGAACCATCCTCTGTGTATATAAACATGACGGCTCAGAAAAACACAAGTCACTTCCAGATGAGGATGAGGTTCTCCTTTAAGTCTGGTTCCTCTTAAGGTTCCTTACTTTTGAGACCTCCTAACCCTCTATGTGAATTTTTCCTCACCACAGTCACCTCAGTCACCTCATACTTGCTCATTGGGGATAAATACAAACACGTTTAAATATCTCTAACATTAATCTTTGATTTTTTTGTATTATTTTAATCTTTATAATAGCCTTTTGTCTTATGTCCTGTACAGCTGCTTTGAGACAATGTCCATTGTTAAAAGCGCTATACGAATAAGTTTGAATTGAATTGAATTTAATTGAAAGTGTTGTGTTAGTTTAGGTGGTGCGAGGTGGTATTTCCGGGTTGTTGGGTTTACCTTTTGTTTTATGTTTGTTCGGTAAAGCTGTTTTGAGACAATGTCCATTGTTAAAAGCGCTATAGAAATATATTAGAATTTAAATTGAGTGTGTATAATAGTTGTGTATCATGCATGTATGAATGTTGTGCAAGTTTTGTTCTTTTGTAGATTTACTTTAATTGCATTTGAGTCACTTGCATCTTATTTCATTTTATATACAACTTTGTAAATGAGGGTTTAAGGCCTTGTTGAAGGGCAAGTAACAGTTTTGGTGACTTTGGTGACTTCCCTACATCCCCACTCTAGATGTTGTATTTGTGTGTTATTTTTTTATTAAAAATAAAAAAAATATATATGTGGTTTAATCCTTTTTATTACAGCCACCATCAAACTAGTTCAATCACCTCGACTAGTGAGAGTGACGAGCGGGAAAAAAACCTATTAATTATGTTGGCTTTGTAGAAGCCAACATTCTGTTTTCCTATTTAAGCTTAGACAATAATTTATCAAGAGTAACTCCTCCTAGAGCTTTCGAGCCACATGCACCAAATTTGGATATGTTGTAGACGCTGGTCTGAAGTTTGTTGCTATTACTTTTCTAAGCGATCTGAGTACCGGTACTTCCGGTACCGTGTCTCAAACTGGCCTTTTTTCCCATAGACTCCCATTATAAACTTTGGAGGTTTATAACTCGGCAAGCTTTTGAACTATCTACACCAAACTCGGCCAGCTCCTTTAGGGTGATACTCTGAACAAAGGTTTAAACTGGTGTACCGACTGGCCTTTCGGGTTGTCCCGCAGCCCCGCCCCCAAAATATGCAAAATCAAAAAACTTTTTACAACATGGACATGTGACATATCAAAACAGTCACAACAATGATGGGAACTTCCTCACAGGTATTCTGATGCCGTAACATGCTCATCTCCACTTACCTCCAAATGTTTTGGCACCCTAGCTTTCTGTTTACTTGCTTCCAAAAGTAACACTGACCCTTATGTCCACTCGCCTCCAAAAAGCACTGGCCTTTGCGAATAATTGCATTGTCAAAGCCAACATCAAAGTTTGTCGTGACGAACTTTACAAATCTAGTTATTATTATTATTATTATTATTATTATGTTGGCTTTGTAGAAGCCAACATTCTGAAATCCGTTATAAGCTTATTATTATTATTATTATTTATTATTATTATTATATTTTCTTCTTAGACAAAAATTTATCAAGAGTAACTCGTCCTAGGGCTTTCGAGCCACATGCACCAAATTCGGATATGTCGTAGACCCTGGTCTGAAGTTTGTTGCTATTACTTTTCTAAGCGATCGGAATTCCGGCATTCCCGGTACGGAAGCTCAAAGTGGCCTTTTTTCGTATCCACTTCCATTATAAACTTTGGAGGTTTATAACTCGGCAAGTTTTCGAGCGATTTACACCAAACTCGGACAGGTTCTTTAGGACGTTACTCCGGACGAAGTTTTTGTCTCGGCGTTCCGACAGAACTTTCGGTTTTCCGAATAAACAAACAAACGAAACGTTAAACAGCATGACGGGTGGATAAAGAAGTTTTAATGTCGTATTTTACTCACGTCAGACAGTTTGGGGGGTAAAGAAGTCATTCCAGAGAGCACATAAAAATAAAGAAAATTCACAGAGGAGAAATTTCAACTTGGATCAGTCAACACAGGGCAATTCGAGTTAGAACGATGTGCTACACGACTATGACACTGTGGCATTATGAACTACAACCGCTGCATCTGCCAAGAGGTTACGACTTAAAGAAACATTTACACCCCGAACCAAACATCCATGAAGATACGATTGTAATTAAAACACATTTGTAAATGCTTGGCTTAAGCCGTCATTTGGGGAATTTTGGGGAAGTGTTAGTGTTATAGATGGGATACAAAGTTCTTTAATGAAGCAGTCTGCAATAAAGAGATTTAATGTATATCATCTCACTCTGCACCTACAGTCCAGACAATTCCACAACTCCAAAATTATTGGCACCCATCATGTGGACAACTAAAATGAACGTGTAAAATATTAAACTAATAATAAACTGTAATTACCGACATCGACACTTCCAAAATGTTTTAAATAAACCCTGAAGTGTCTAGAAATAAAGGTCTGTTTTCGAAGTCTGCGATAAAATTATACCGTTGTAGAACTGTCAAGAAATCGGGAGACCGCATACGTGTGACGACGACGATCGCGACGAGAGACGGAGAGATGATGTAAAAAGCGAAAACAAGCAATGATGCATAGTAAAGTTTAAAAAGTAGGAACATGAGAGAAAGAAAAAGTGTGTGAATAACGATACGGCATTCTCGTACTTTACCGCTCATTTTCACGCCGGGTGCCGATACGTCTGGAGCCGAACGGACTTGCCGTCATATACAATACAAGAAAAAACCAAAGATTTTATAAAAGGTCTGCTTTCCCACACAGCATACTTACAGCAGACCAAACCACAGCAAACAGGACACACTCTTACAGTCTGTGGGTTTTTTTTGTTTGTCTGTGTTTTTTGTAAGATAAAAACTAAAAACTAATAAAAACTATCAAACAAAACAGCAGCACAAGGGCTGGTTTTCTTATGGAGTCATAGGTTCTTTTTGTGCACCTTTTGTACTTCTTTCCTCTAACAGTGACCACCTCGTCCTTAGGCCTCGTTAAGTGTTAGAAAGATTTGCCTTTTTTGTTTTAAGGTCACAATCAGAAGCTGGTGGTTTGTTGTTTTTTTTTTTACAGTCGAGTCTCCACCGTGTCCATGCTCTCTTGCTTGATTCTCCTGTTCACAGTTGGCCATTTAAAGCGGTGTGAGCGTTTCTGTGAGCTCGGAGGGAGGCGAGAAGGTCACGGGTTCTAGTCGGGCGGCGCGCCAGGCGCACCATGCGTGGAGAGCGCCACACTTTGATGGTGGAGTCGTCGCTGGCTGACAACAGGAGCTCCTGGTCGGTGGGGCTGAAGGCCACAGAGTTCACCACATCGTCGTGCTGCAGGCGAGCCAGACAGATGTTGTAATGGCGGTCCCAGATGTAGCCATGCTTGTCTTCAGCGCCACTGCAGAATAAGGTGGAAGAAGACAGTTTACACCACAGATATGAAAGAATAAAAATGCCTAATGTGTCTGAAGCAAATAAGTGTAGTGCAGAATAGCTCTAACTGAAAAATAAATAAATAAATTGCATCACGTCAACAGTGCTTGCATTTTAATTGGCTGCAATTCAACATGGTTGTATAATTAAGCTGTGCATTGTTCAAAGAAAGACATTTCAAACACAGTTTCATTGTTAAAAATTTCAATGTCAAAATTCACCCTTCCAAATAATTTGCCCCAAAAACATGCTTCCCTGCTTCACCAGCAGGTGGTGGGTGCAAGCGGGGGTTGATGAAGACCAAAGCAACAGGTAGAGAAAGGCAATGATTATAACGGGTTAGCCGAAACGGAGCAGGGGGTAAGTAAAAGTAATGATTATCAGTGTCTTTATATGCTTAAAAAAACCTTACTATAAGACAAAAGCAGAATTTAGGCGTAGGTTCTTTGTCTAAGCAGTTACTTTTATTAAGCTTTTATTTTGAATGTTTGTATGTTTGTTAGCTTACAGTTGCTAAATACTTGAATATTTAATGTAAGTCGAGCAATACTGTTTTCTTCCTGGAAATAAAAAGGTTGTACAATATGTGCTATATGGACAGCACTAAAGGAAAAACAGAACGATTATGCAGGTTATTTATTTACAAATTTATTATATATTTACAAATGACTGCAAGGGAGAAACTGATGGAAATTAGGATTATTCCAAATAAATATACGTCATTGTTTTTGAATATGTTTACACTTTGAGGACTTTTGGCTGGGATATGTAAACATATTCAAAAACAATGACGTATATTTAGTCCCATGACCAACTCAAAACAAACAATTTTATGGTCTAGGTTTGCTGGTGGCAACAACTCCACCTCTGTGTCTGTCTGTTTAAAAAAAAAAAAAAAAAAAAAACACTGACATTTTTGCATCAGCTCAAAGAGACAGAATACATAAAGGGCTGATATAAATGACAGGGACCAAAGCTTGTGGACCTGGGATTCGAACTCACAACCTTCTGATCAGTAGTCCAACCCCATAACCACTAAACTACCACATCTACAATTCTGAAACAAAAGAGGCGGAGCTACATATGAGCACAGTTTGTGATGTCGCAAATTTGAACCTTATGCACCTGTGCACCAATTACGTCTAAGATTACGTGACGATGTTCAGTAGCTGTGGCCGATATGACCGATATATGGCCGATATATCAGGACATTTAATGATATTTAAAGTGCTAAAAATTCAGGAAATATTTCTCAACAAGTCATTCAACCACACCGTGTTTGTTTTGGGGTTTAACACACACATCACATGCTCTGATTGACTCCTGACATACGAGTGCTCACATGAGTGCTGAGTAAATACACAAAGCTACTGAGTCATGGGATGACGGTGTAAAAGTTCTAAACTAATTCTGTAGCTGTTTTATGCCACAGAGGGTTTTTAAGCAGGTGAAAAAGCAGGTTTCAAAGAAATTATATTAACATACAAGCTGACATGAGCTTTTCTGTTACGTGAGTGACATACGATGATAACACACACACACAAAGAAATATAATTGTCAGTTTAATAATACACATATACAAGTTGTTGTAATTGTACACAGTGCTGTACTTTGCTATTTATATTATTAAGACCAAAAAATGATGTGAGTGACTGTAAGATCTGGCACCGGAGACTTGGCCCAGAATAAACGTCTACAATATATCCAGGATCAGAGCTTTGGAAACAAGAGTCAGCTTGCTTAGAAAATGTTGCTCTAGTTCGCCCCATAGTGGTATAACAGAGACTTGCTTTAATTAATTAAATAAATACATAAACAAAGAATCCCTTAAGACATTTACCTTGCCACAAAGTCACGGCTGACGTCGAGGAAAATAAAGAAGCATTCGTCGTTAGGGGTGAAGGCTCGGTGCGCACGGAGGCTGCGACGTTCCTCTCGCAGGCTCTTTAAATCGATCACGTGCATGTCGATCTCTTCAGCTATGGGTGGAGGAGCCATGGGGTCCGAAATCACGCAGCCTGCTGGCCATGCGCGACTGTTCACGTACAGGTATCTGTTAAAACCAAATTACACGCATCTTTTACAATCTAATACAGTATTATTAAGTACGAAGACGTTGAGAATTTGCTTGCTAAAAAATCTAATTGTGGGTGTGTCTGTTGCGGTTCAGACGCACCCTGGTGGCCTTACTTTGTCACTACATACACAGATTTAAAAAACTGGTCATTTTTATACACAAGACATAAATACATGTTGCAGAAAGTTTTTGAAGTGACCTGTGGTCTGGTGACAAGCCCATGCCGATAATGTGGCCGTGAATATCGATCACATGATCTAGTGAATCAAAAAATTCCTCAGCGCTGCGCTCTTCCCCGAGTACAGGTCCACACGTAGTCATCTGATCAGGCATTATCCGTTTAATACCTGAAACACACACACACACACACACACACACACACACACAGAGTCCATTTAAAATTTACATTCGTAACCATGGTTGATGCATTCGCACCCAGAAACATTTCTCCTTTATGCACACACACACAAACACACACACACACACAGATAAAACACACACCTATCTGGTGAGGTGAGTAGGTAAGGCTGCCTGTGGTAAACAGTAAATAAGTCTTGTCCTCTCCCTCTCCAGGGGCAGAAGGTGCTACCAGGCTCGGATTGGGCGCTTTGGTGTGACAGCTACCCATGAGACGAGCCACTCGTACCTCTAGTTCACGGTCATGAACGCTTCCACTCTGAAGACCCTGAAGACAAAAGCAGCACAAACACAACAAATGAGCTTGTTTGTACTCGTTGTGGTGGTGTTAAAAAAAAAGATACAACACTGCAGCACAGACACTAAAGGTTTTCTAAACCAAGTAAATATCTAATTATTGCCTTCACGGTTATTCCTGTGAGAAGTCAGCAGTTGTGTGTGTCACATTCTGTACCCACGTGTCTGACATGCTCCAGTCTGGACGGGCTGAGATGAGGCAGATTAACAGAGCGTCTCGTTTCGGCACACTCTTCGTCCTCTTCGTCTCTCTCGTCGTAGTCTTCTTCGCTGTCTGAAGCCAAGTTAAAAAGCAGAGGCTGGTGTTGTTGAGATTCTCCTTTGTGTTGCTGGGCCTGAGATTGCGCCTCGTAGTCGAGCAGCAGGTCCGGCGTGTCGTGCCGTCGGCAGTGAGCCACCATCACCGTGCGAATGGTGCTGGCGTTGATGTTCTGGATTTTGAATAGGCGCTTGACCACGTTGACATTTTCAGACTCGATGTCCTGTCGAGACAGAGAGCGAATTGTAACTTATTAATAAGGTTTAAGGCGACTTAAACGACTCTAGCTTCCTCTGTATATCTCTCTTGGTGCTAGATATTGCACTTACAGATTAAAAACATACAGAACAGGATACGAAGGTCAGACCTGGAAAGCTTTATTGAGCCAAAGCACGGTGCAGGAAGTCATGTTGCCAATCCAATGCAGGTTGCCAGAAATTAGATGAGTCTCGTTGAGCCAGCAGCCGAAAACATCATACGGCTTGTTCCTCACTCGTGAGAGCAGCGTGTAGTTCTCTACAGATCAGGATCAACTTGAGTGAATATACAGATACTACAGAAAGCAAAGAGTATTTGCTAGAGGCTGAGCTGAGGCTATTAAAATATATTAATATGTCCTCGCCAATGCTTTCGCCATTGAGATCTGAGATCAGGGTTTTCCCGTTAACAGGTTTTAGTTATCTAGCACCACTTGCCATCTCGATAATAATTCGTCTTTGTGTCTCTTTTGTCAAATCTTCCAGCATCCTGAGGGTAAAGTAAAGAGTGTGTCATGGGTTGAGTGTTTCTCACCTAAGCTGATGACAGCGATCTCTCCAGAAGAGGAGTGTTGTGGTCCCAGGTAGACCCCTGATACCAGCAGCAGAGTGTCGTCGCTGTTGAACTGGGAGAACTGCGTGTAGCCCCAGTTAAACTGACGCATGCTGGAGCTGTGCACCAGAGAGATGGTGCCATCTGGCTGCTCGGTATCCCAAAGCTAACACAACGAGGGTATAAAGTGTGTAGAGATATTAGTGTTCTCTTAGCTGTTAGCTGTCACAAAAGACTATGTGGTGAATTTTCTGAAGCGGACGATGAATCTCACCTTGACAGTGCAGTCTTTGGAGCAGGATGAGAAGCGATGTCCGCTATGAGAGAAGGCCAAATGCAGAACCTGGTCATGGTGCTCCTTCAGAGTCTGTACCTCCACGCAGGGAATGCAGTCATACAGCCGCTTAAACTCTTTGTACCATGACACGGCGGCTGCAAGGCACAAACAGGTTATACAGTGTCACAACCTAGAACAGAACCTATGGACATATGACTTGTGTTCACCCCGAGTGCTCTTATAACCCTAGTATAGCTCTGGTGCAACCAGTTACCACTGGAAGTCATATAGTTGGTTATAATTAGTCACAATTTGTCTACCTGAGGGCAATTATAGCGTCAGGTGATATGAATAGAAATATACCCCAGAGTTTGTTGGGGAACAGTCCTAAACACACATGAAGGCCACATGAAGATATCAAAACAAAGTTCTGGCATTGTATTATTCAGGGATTGGCTATAAAAAAAAAAATCGCCCAATTTTAAACATTCATTAAATTCAATTTATCATTTTTACAACATGGAAATAACAGAGATTTTGTCTAGAGGAGACCATCCATGAAAGCTTTTGAGTACCCGGTTAAACCAACATTATGCTTCACCCCAGAAAGAACAGCCATACGTACTAATAAACTACATAATAAGTAAGTGATAAACCTTTTAAAAATTCAGAAAATGTTGACGTTTTTATCGTATGGTTCCAATTTAATGCACGTCATAAAGATAATATATTTTATCTTTTTATATAACTGTCTGTTAAATCAGGCACAGGCTCCCCGTGACCCGAGGTAGTTCGGATAAGCGGTAGAAGATGAATGAATGAATGAATGATGAATGTCTGTTAAATCTGTGTCTTTTCTTAAGACTTTTAGGAATTTCTTTAGGAAGAACGTTTAAAGCTCCTCGGTATGATAGATGCAGTAAATAAAGATTCGGTTAAAAACAATACAGTAGTCTTTTAAAAGAAGTATTATTACTTGTTAGTAACAGGTGAAGCTTTCACACTGGCTCTCTCACTATATATGATCTTATATAAAGATCCGTAACAACATAGTTTTGTCCATTATGTGCATTTTTATATCCTTATATACTGCAAATGGACTGTATACATTCATATATTGGTCAAAGGTGGTGTGAGTGACCAATAAACCCAAATGAAGAACCCAATTTGTTAGGCTCCTGCCCGACTGCAGTACCTGGGTGGCGAGGTACAGAGCGTGGGATACGGTAATAACTATAGAACAGCTCCCTCCACAGGAACTCGTCTCTAGATACGGCCAACCACTGGAGACACGTCAGGCCGGCGTTCAACACCGCTGCATGGGGGAGACGCAGGAAGATCTCCAGGACCAGGCTGTCCGGTAAGTCAAGAACGCTCGCCATCCTGACATCCTGAAACAGCGGGATGTCAGGGATCGTTACGATCGTTTTGGTTATACAACCGAAATATTACATCTGTGTTTGAAGTAATAGGGAAATAATCTACATTATCTTTTTCTTCATAGACTAGTGACTTCGAGCCACCTTCAAAGGATTCAACGGCTTATAATCATACATCAAGTTATCTAATACAGTGCCAGGGAAATACACAACACTATCATGCACTAGTATTGAGGCAAGATCTCCTAAATCAACTAAAAGTTAAAGTTACCTCGATCTCCTTCAACTAAAAAGCTGACTAAGATAACTGGATTCTGAGAGCATCTGCATTTTAAGTCTTAACAAAACTCGTAATCCATCAACCTTACGTTTACACGGATGAATAATACGGTGTGAAATGTGTGTGATTTGTCATCGACTTCTTAAAGAAAAGTCGTTTTAACAGATTTGTAAATTTTCTTTACCCTTTCCGGTTGACGATAGTGTTGAAGTGTGAAGAAAAAAAAATTCTTTCAGCATTAAGGATCAATAAACTCCAGCCATCTCTGGTCGAGATGAGATGCTAAATATCCTCATTTTTGATCAACGCTCCTTCTTTCTCTATGTAACCTCTACTTTCACCCCTAAAAACAAGACATTAACAAGACATATTTATCTCACCAGAAGTTATTGTGAAAGTTTAAATAGTTTTATTTACAAATCCATCAATCCTGGACCATCAGATCATCAGACCAGGAACATATGTTTTTTTTTTTTCTTTTTATGAACTGCATTGGTGTTTCTCTTAAAAACCGTGGCTATGGTTTAGAAGGGAATATTAATCAAGTTTATTTTGGGCTTCTTTAGCAGACAGAAGATATGAAACAGGTCTCAGGACCAACATCTTAATGTTTATTATAAAAACAAAGGTATAACCTTTAACTAACAATGTCACTCCTTGTAAATTATGGTGGAAACAGAACCTCAGTTTCAATACTAGTTATTAGTTTTGTAGTAATCTAGAAAGAACAATACATTTTGATCATTTAGATAACCTATTATTTATGTATTTTACTAGATAAATAAAAGACACGGGTGTTGGAAATGTCCAGGAGTCACATTACTACAAAGAAGTAACTAGCTAATGCTAATCCTAATGCTACAGCAAGCTAATGCTACGGCGGTCCAGAACCTAGTGCGTGCGTATACCGATATTTACGGTACAAAGAAGAACGACAAGTGGACTTGTTTCATTTCAAACTAATCACTACGTCCTACTCCCTTTAAATGCTACAAATCCTTCATAAAAAAAACTCCCAAAGTCTGGAATCCAATTCAATTTGGGACGCGTTTAAAACGTAATTTTTATGAAGCGAAATCCATGCAAATCTTATACAAAACAAGTGAAAGTTTTCGTCTCGTGCGACCAGTGATTACCATAAATCACCGTTTATACGAACAATTCTACGGCTATTACATACCGTTAGCTAGCGACTCCAGTTAGCTAGCTAAAACAGCACTGTAATGTATTGTATAAATTACAATAAGTGAAATGCATGAAATGCATTTGTTAAAGACCTAAGGCTACAAGAAGTACAATCGCACAGCACCTCTTAATTAGCAGTCAAAATCATGCATAGCTACATGCTAAAAACAAGCTAACACCCAGCAAGCTACATCGTTAAACTAGGTATTTAGTTTAGTAAAAAGTACACAGAAAACGTATTTAAGATATATACATCTTGCTTGTTCGCATAGACTATAATTAATCTTAATGTCATACCTGTCAAACGCCGGTTACTGAAGTAATAACGTGTAATGTCTGTTTACGCCTCAGCTCCCAGACCAAATAAGTCGAACAATGATAACGTGCGAATGTAGAATTCAGGATAATGTAATCTATCGACGATTCATCGAACACAGAGCAATTTTAATTATTTATATTTTTCAGAATTAAATACAAAGTGCAAATCCTGCAAAGATTTGTCCAGAATATAAAAGGTGAATTTGTGTTATAACTAACTACTGAACGTTTGTTTTGCACTTTCATGCTTGCAAATAGAATGGAAATTATATTGAAATATGATCAACTAATAATTCATTCATTCATTCATTCATTCATTCATTCATTCATCTTCTACCGCTTATCCGAACTACCTCGGGTCACGGGGAGCCTGTGCCTATCTCAGGCGTCATCGGGCATCAAGGCAGGATACACCCTGGACGGAGTGCCAACCCATCGCAGGGCACAATCAACTAATCTAAAGCTTATAATAAAGGAACAATATCAGATTGACTATGTCTTATATTTAGATGCTTTTGATTGCCATTTGTTCTTTTCTGAAGAATAAAGCTTGGGTTTGGTTTAATTTTGCTGTTGTTATACAGTAGATATCTTTTATTGATCGTTAGTCTAATTATTTCTCATCTAAATTAATGCAAGTTAAACATTTAAATTGTTTCACAAATTCTGCCAGATTATTTAAAAAAAAATAAAGAAAGAAAACGAATGGTCTTTATCTATAATGACAACACAGAGCAATTAAATGTCAAACATTCAACAAACCGCACATTTTCTTTTGTCTTTTTTGCTGTCCATAAAAACCACCCTGGTAGGTGTTTACAAATACCAGATATTTGTGAATTATCATTTCAGAATCAGAATCAGAATCAGAAAGCGCTTTATTTGCAGGTTTTCACATGCAAGGAATTTGCTTTAGTGACAGAAGCTAACTCTGGACTTGCACAGCACAGTGCCACTTTATACACTATATACACTATTTACACACCATACTGCACCTGGACACTTTAAGGACAATCTTTAAAAAAACATACACATTTATGTATATGTATATTTATGCATATGTATATACATTATTTTTCCACTTATATTTTCATATTTTATATAATTTTTTTTATATACTGTAGTTTATACTTTTTTATTTATCTATCTCCTTTTGGTTCATTTTTTTTTAATCCTAAATTGCATTCCTTTTTTTATATACCGGACAGATTCAAAAAGCATTTCACTGCATGTCGTACCCTGTATGTATGTGTATGTGACATATAAAATTTGATTTGATTTGAAGCTCCACAGTGTAACAGAATGACATATACGATATATACAATTTGTATGTACTAATGTACAAGTGTGAAAATGTGCAATCTAAATATAAATAGTATGTGCTTTAAGTAAATAATGTGTAAGAATAGTGTGTGTTCCACATATGTTAAGTGTTCATCAGATGGATTGCCTGAGGGAAGAAATGTCTATGTCTGGTCGTTCTGGTGCTCAGGGCTCTGTAGCGTCGACCAGATGGCTACAGTTCAAATTGAGTGTGCTGGATGTGAGGGGTCCAGAGTGATTATCTTTGCCCTTTTGCTCACTCTGGAGAAGTACAGATCTTGGAGAGTGGGGAGAGTTGTGCCAATGATTCGCTCAGTAGTCCGGACTACCCTCTGTAGTCTTCTGAGGTCAGATTTGGTAGCTGAGCTGAACCAAACAGTAAATGAGGTGCAGAGGATAGATTCAATGATGGCAGTGTAGAACTGTTTCAGAGGATCCTGTGGCAGGTTGAACGTCCTCAGCTGGCGAAGGAAATACAACCGCTGCTGAGCCTTTTTCACAATGGCGTCTATGTGAATGTCCCACTTCAGGTCCTGGGAGATTGTGGTTCCCAGGAATCTGAATGACTCCACTGCTGTCACAATGCTGTCCATGATGGTGAGTGGGGGGAGAGCAGGGGGGTTTTTCCTGAAGTCCACTATCATCTCCACTGTCACTGTCTTGAGCGTGTTCAGCTCCAGGTTGTTAAGACTGAACCAGACAGCCAGCCATTCAACCTCCAGTCTGTAGGCAGACTCATCACCGTCCTGGATGAGACCGATCAGTGTGGTGTCGTCTGCAAACTTCAGGAGCTTGACAGAGGGGTCATTAGAGGTGCAGTCGTTTGTGTACAGTGAGAAGAGCAGTAGGGAGAGGACACAACCCTGAGGGGCACCAGTGCTGATGGTGCGGGTGCTGAATTTGAGTTTTCCCAGTCGCACTAGCTGCTGCCTGTCTGTCAGAAAGCTGGTGATCCAGCGACAGACAGAGGAGGGCACGGAGAGCTGGGTTAATTTGGGCTGGAGGAGTGATGAGATGTCCAGATGCTGCAGAACATAATGCAGTCCCGTAATGACTGCATCGTTCACAGACCTGTTTGCTCTGTAGGCAAACTGCAGAGGTCCAGTAAGGGTCCAGTGATGTCCTTCAGATAAGCCAAAACCAGTCTTTCAAATGCTTTTATGACCACAGATGTTAGAGCCACAGGTCTGTAGTCATTAAGTCCGGTAATTTTGGGTTTCTTTGGAACGGGGATGATGGTGGAGCTTTTGAAGCATGAGGGGACTTCACACAGCTCCAGTGATCTGTTGAAGATCCATGTGAAGATGGGGCCAGCTGATCAGCACAGGTTTTCAGACAGGCTGGTGAAAAAATTGTATATGGCGGAACAGCTGCGCTGTTTAAGTGCTTCAGGATGCGCAGACTGGGACTTGTGAAGCTCAGACAGCGTGTAACTGTGTTAAAGAAGATGTGCTGTCCCGATCTTGAAACACTCTTCATTAACTGCAAACTGTTTTATTCGCTGTCCCCATTTGGCTGGTACAATTTTAAGATTATAAATCAAATTTACATTTATATGTGGTATACATATTACTTGTGGTATAATATATAATATTTATTATTATTTAATTAATATTATTTAATTATAATTAATTCTAACGATTATAATATAATAATTGTGGGATTTCCATTGATATCACTGGGTCCGTTTTTTTTTTCCAGAAAAAAAACTGAAGAAAAAAAAAGATAAAACAAGGGCAGGACTGTGGTGTGAACTGACCGTCTGTGCTGTGAAGCCAAATAATTTCTGCTGCTAAAATGTGTATTGCTACAGAAGATAGTGATGAAAGAGAGTAGCTAAAGGTAATAAACATGTAATAAATAATGCTTGTAATAAAAGTGCTGCTGTGTGTATTTTCTATACTGGATGCAAACTTGTAAATGTTGTCCATGCCCTCTGATTGAGGTGAGTACGTAATCACATCCCAGGCTATTTTATCACATTACAAAACAAATCGGTGTTTATTAAATTGACAGAATCGACACAAAAGCAGGGGGCACGGTGGCTTAGTGGTTAGCACGTCCTCACACCTCCAGGGTTGGGGGTTCGATTCCTGCCTCCACCTTGTGTGTGTGGAGTTTGCATGTTCTCCCCGTGCCTCGGGGGTTTCCTCCGGGTACTCCGGTTTCCTCCTCCGGTCCAAAGACATGCATGGTAGGTAAAATGCCTACCATGCTCTGGAAAATTGTCCGTAGTGTGTGATTGCGTGAGTGAATGAGAGTGTGTGTGTGTGCCCTGTGATGGGTTGGCACTCCGTCCAGGGTGCATCCTGCTTTGATGCCCGATGACGCCTGAGATAGGTACAGGCTCCCCGTGACCCGAGGTAGTTCGGATAAGCGGTAGAAGATGAGTGAGAGAGAGTGAGTGAGACACAAAAGCATCCTTTTTCATTTGAACATAATTTGTATAACTGTCTGTATCAATAATTTAATGATTTTTTTTGAAAGATGGTGCTCATAAAACAAACAAACAAAAAAAATCAAAGGCGTGTAATCATGTTTAATGCTAACAGAACGTGTTAGTTTGCTATATTTACTTTTTGATCATCACAGCTCGGGAACAATAGACAGGATTACGTTAAATTGCATATTTTTCCTCACAAAGAACATGTAAAAAAAATCATCATTTCTATGAAAGAATTCAGTGACTCGTCTCTTTAACATCAACTCAATGCCCTTTGTGTTGCAAAGCCTTTGGAATAAAGCAGAAGTAATCGGTTCAGACGGTTGGGCATGTCACTCTGTAAGCCACGTGAGCAGCTGAGGAGTGTAATAAGTAATGATGATGTCTGCTCCTGGAAATAATAACAAGAAGGATTCAAATTTAAGAAATGTATTCCAAAAGATTCCAAGAGATATGGTTTGAGTCAGATACAGTACATAAATAAAAAATCAAGAGGAAATCTTTATTTGTGGTTGTTTCCTGTAATGCTATTACAACAAGAGTAACCTTCTGAAAGGATCGGTAACAATTAAGAAGCCACCAAAGATTCTATACAATAAACGGAGAACTTCATTAAATATAACAAAATAACCGATCACACAGACTGAACAGTGCAGAAGTGTAATTCTTGTCCTCTTTTTTGTCTCACCTGCCCGACGGAAGGCGGTCATGGATTCCAGGACAGCTGTACGAAGGTCGAAGGCTCCGGCCTGTGCTCCGTGCCACAGCATCGCAAACTCTCCGGACACGTTATACACCGCCAGCGGATGTTTCGGGTGCTGGACAGGAGGAACACTATAAATCTCAGAAACTTCTTTCCTATCCAATGAAACCGCATTCACTGCATTGCACTTATTTAACGAATACTCAGAAGCTGTTCGAAATATTTGCCATCTACTGTATCTGCAGCGAATGTGTGATTACTACAGATAGCAACTGACACATCATTCTGTATTAAGAAAAGAATTCAATTCAATTCATTTGTATAGTGCTTTAAACTTTCAAAAAAATGTAAAATTTCAAATTAAGCTACTCTATATACCTAACATCTATCCTTTCACGGTCAACGAACCACACACACCGCCCGAGCGTCAGCATAGAGAGGCGTCCCCAAAGTACTAGCTCGCTTCCGGACTACGCTCCTCATCAGCCATCACCCACATTGATTACACCACCACCTGTTCCTCATCTCCGCTCACTATTTAAACTGAACTTGAACTTCATACCAGTGCGAGGTCTCAACTTGTCTAGTGCAGTCATTCTGAGCGTTTACAGCGTTTCTGATTTTCCCGTTTCGACTCCGTTTCTTGATTCTGACCTTTCTGATTGTTTGCTGCCTGCCCTGACCCTTTGCCTGTTTATCGTTGCCGATTTTCCTCTGTACTCTGACATCCGTGATTTTTGCCCGCTCTGATTATTGCCTGTCTGACTTCGTCTGTGTATTTTGTCAATAAATCGCTGCAAATGGATCCTCAGCCGTATGCCGCCTCCTTAATGAGCAAGCCGGAGGAGACGGTGGCAAGAAAAAGCTCCCTGAGATGATACGAGGAAGAAACCTTAAGAGGAACCAAGCTCAGAAATCCGTTTCTTTTGTAAGCTCACATTATAATGGAGTTCTAAGAGCATTAAATGTGAAAACTACTTTGGTAAAATCTTTAAAATATAAATTAAGTTGGGGGGCACGATGGCGTAGTGGTTAGCACGTTCGCCTCACACCTCCAGGGTCGGGGTTCGATTCCCGCCTCCACCTTGTGTGTGTGGAGTGTATCCTGCCTTGATGCCCGATGACGCCTCAGATAGGCACAGGCTCCCCGTGACCCGAGGTAGTTCGGATAAGCGGTAGAAAATGAATGAATGAATGAATAAATTAAGTTCTTAATCTGTACAAGTCACTTTCTCAAGAGAGACGAATGCGTGGAAGTTGTTGTGTGCATCTGATGCTTTGAAAGATACGAGCAATTTAAATGTATTTACTGTAATTCTTCAGGAGAATAAAAATCCACAAGAAACAAGAGCTTTGGCAAGATATCATATTGTAGCTTTGGCAAGATATCTGCAATGTCTGAGTTTTGAAAGTGGATTTGAATTTGTTAAATATTCAAGTATTCAGTGTTTTGAAAACTGACCTTTCTATCACAAGTGAAACCGTAGCAAATGTTTTTCAACTTTCAGTACAGGACAACTCATAACGTGCTAATCACGTTAACGATATAAATGCTGTCGATATAGCTTGAATTTCTTAAACTACTCACGTTAGAGTACTTTAATCATGTTGTAACACAACTATCGCCAACAAGTTTGCTGTGCTACAGTAGCTAAGGTGCAACTCTTTTCTTTTTAGCTAAGGAGCTAACTCTTTAGCTAGTTAGCAGCAGCGTCTTAAGCAGTGAAGTAGAATTAATTAGCACACAGCAGAGTCGCTATGTGGACACATATTTAAACATACTGCAAGGCAAAATAAACCATTAATAACCTTTTAGTAACTAAAGCGCAGCTACCTTCAAATTTCTAAGGTTAACGAATGGTTTTTTGATGCGCCGTTATTCGTTCATTATGTGAACGCGTGCATGTGTTAACAGAGAACTTGAGGTGCTGCGATATAAGCAACATAAAAAATAGCCTCAATTGCAGTTTGCCGGCTTTGATGTTAATTCGCTGTGAAAGCGAATTGTTTTCGAAGTCTGAGATGTAATTTGTTCCAACAACAACAAAAACGTCAGGAAACCTTTGACTGGACAACAGAACACCACAGATGAGACAGTGAGTTCACCTTGAGGTCTATGTTCACTGGCATCAATGTCTATTTCAATATCAGAATGGAAAGTTTGCAGGTACGTTATCCAGAAATAATTTCATGCATGCATGATTGTGCCTGAAATACAAACCTTATCTTTAACCTCTCTCAGAATATCAAGATAAGGCAACCCTGGTTTCACCATCAGCATATCGGCTCCCTCTTTCACATCCCTCTCCTAAAGAGTCGTGAAAACAGTGAGTCCAGTGTTAGTAATATTTGCAAATCACAAAGATGTAATTTTTTTATCCGCTTTCCGTACACAGGCTCGCAGAGCAAGTCCCCGGGCACCAGGGGGCAACTGATAGCATCGTCTGTCTCCGAAAGCTGGCTTGGACTGAGCGGCATCCCTGTAAGAGAGGTATTTGATTGATAAATAAACCATAGAAGTAAAACACAAAAATGTCATCAAAAGGCAGAAGTGATTAGTTGATTATGTGCGATACCTGAAAGGGCCGTAATAACAGGACGCAAACTTGGCACTGTAGCTCAGCACTGACACCTGAGGAGGAAAAGTGACTTCATCAGCTGCTTTCAAATTGATTTCTCTGTTCATAAAAATAAGCATTATATATGATGTTTTTTTTTTTATCATTTTTTATTGATATTTTTTATTTATTATGATATATTTTGCTATTTTCTACAACCAACAATGGAGGATTTAGCCTGCAGGTTATAATAATAATAATAATAATAATAATAATAATAATTATTATTATTATTATTATTATTATTATTATTATTATTATATGATTACATATTTTAATTCCTATAAAGTGAGCTGAGTCAAAATAAAGTCTAGGTCATGCTGAGCTTTTATAGCTACATTATATTAATATGAATATAAATATTAATAGTATATCGTCATATTACCCAGCTACATCCTTCTGCGTTAGTTTTATAGTTTTATTATTGTCAAATTTTTTTAATGGAAAGTCCTATAAAAATTAGACTCAAAATATAAATAAAAAGATCACTTAAAACAAAAAATATGTAAAGGGTAATCTGGAACCTAGATCTCTGAAGCTACCTTGTTGCCAAGATCATTGGATATGAGTGTTTGCTTAATGGCCGCAATCCGTCCATCCATCATGTCAGACGGGGCGATTATGTGGCAACCTGGACAGACAGAGTGATGCAGATGTAGATGAAAATAATGGGAAAGGTGGAGGTATGAGTGTTCCAACAGCACTTGTTTTCAGACTAACCAGCACGTGCGTACACCAGTGCCACCTCTGCTAGTCTCATACAGCTCGCTGCGTTATCCAGGGTGCCATCTTCACGCAGGATCCCTTAAGAGGAGAGATATGAGACAGAGAGACAGAGACAGAAAGACAGAGACAGAGAGAGATAGAGAGAGAGATAGAGAGAGAGAGAGAGAGAGAGAGAGAGAGAGAGAAAGAGTGAGCGAGAGAGAGAGAGAGACAGCGAGAGAGAGAGAGAGGGGGGCATGGAGAGAGAGAGAGAGAGAGAGAGAGAGAGACAGCGGGGGGGAGACATAGAGAGAGGGGGGCATGGAGAGAGAGGGGGGGAGACAGAGAGAGGGGGGCATGGAGGGAGAGAGAGGGGGGCATGGAGGGGAGAGAGAGAGACATAGACAGAGAGAGGGGGGAGACATAGAGGGGGGGCATGGAGAAAGAGGGGGGGCATAGGGGGTGGCATGGAGAGAAAGAGAGAGAGAGAGAGAGAGAGAGAGAGAGAGAGAGAGAGAGAGAGAGAGAGACATATCAGATCTTTTATAATTGCCATACAGGGCCAGTCCGTCACACTGTTCACACAATGAAGAAAAGCATGCTGACCACAATGACCGTGGGACGTGTACGGACAGAGACACACGTCACAAGCCAGCACCAGATTAGGGAACAGAGCTCGCAGTTTCTTCACAGCTTGAACAGCAGGAGTGTCATCGGTGTCAGCTCCAGAGCCACGGTCATCCTGAAGAAAAAAAAACATTGTACCAGGTACTTAAAAAATAATAATAAAAAAATCCTGACAGTGCAGTGTAGAAGCTTTACTTTACTTTACACACCTTTGTGATTTTGGCAGGAACTCCAAAAATCAGTACGCATCTCAAGCCTTTTTCCACGAGCGGATGCAACATTCCTTCTAGCTTATTAATACCGTATCTGCAATCAGTGACATGTAATACAGGGGATTATTACAAGAAATCTGCTCTGGCACGCAGGCTTATTCTTACTGTAGAAGCAAAATATTGAAGATATTGTAAAATAATTGAAAAATTAAATTCAAATGGCCTGTATTATGAAGCCGGATACAAATGGATTTATTTATAAAGCCCCTCATACAAGCGTTTACACAAGAACTTACATGATACTCATGAAAATACCAAAGAGAAAAGTTCTTAATCTACTCCTGAGTGTGTGTGTGAAATTTAAGAAATAAGAAAACTGTTGTTATATCTGAAATATTTCTAGAATGAATACAATATACATTTGCTGAGCATGTCAATGTCAGAAGGCATTTATACTGCATGAATTATACTGAGGCCGTAATTTATAGATAATATACTATGAGCTGGGGAAACTATTCCAAGCCACTTCATAACACTTCACTGGATTTAAGGAACGGATTTTATTTGACTGTTGAACAGTGGATGTAATAAACAGGTTGTGTTCTTTAAAACAAAGACACCCCCACCCCCCACCCCCTTTTTATTATCTTTGTTTAAGGAGGGCTGGTACAGGATCCACCCAGAACATGTCTTATCTCCACTCTCCAGCCTGGACTAAACCTTAACCCCAACTTCAACCTATTGTACAACTTCAACATCTATTAAGCATTAATAAAGCGTTCCATTTTCATGATTCATTTTATTTCTGATGGCCAGTCCTAAAAATGGTACAAATTCAAATTAGTGGCCTGCACTGTCGAAACATATCATCTGGAATGCTCTTAGATACTAGACATAAATTTATTAGACCAGGAAAATGACATGAAATCATGTGATGAGGAACGTTACCTTGCTTGTCCTGGCAGGCTCGCAATAGGTTCCACTGCATCAGGACTGTCTCTGTGACGACACATGTTCAGCACAAATAAGTTTTATTTCATCATAGGAAATAAGCAAAACATGTCACACCTTTAAAGGTGAATGTTAAATCTACGAAATGTCAGGAAGGTTATTCCTTTATAAAATGCACACCAGTTGCGTTTTAAGACAGTAAATGCAGCACATCACACGACTGAAAAAGCACAAAAATGTACTGACTGTTACAAGCACTAACACTGGAGACCCCTTCCATGACTGCCAAAGAAATAGAGAAAAATAGCCTTAAAGGAAACTTTACAATGAATCATTCTCAATGGTAATCTGCATATAATCTGTAGAGTATTATTTAGCATTATTACTTGATTACGTGCAGCATAGAAAAGCACTAGGCTCCCTGTGTATGAGCCGTAACTAATGAAACACAGTTTTACCATTGTTTTTCAGAAGCAACCAATCAGATTGAAGACAGTGCTGTGGTGTAAGAATAATTTGTGTGTGTGTGTGTATGTGTGTAACTCCCTCCCTCCACATAAACACAAGCAGAAGCAAACAGAAGCAGGAATGCTTACGTTACAAAGATGGGGTAGATGAGATTGTCAGGTCTAAGGTCTGATGCACATGTCTGCCAGTATCTGAGAGTCGGGTGGAAGTAGCCACTGTGCAGGATGGAGTCTGCCGCCTGTGCCATTGTCCTGAAGATACACAATAAACACACTGCAAGAACCTGCTCCTCAAAACAGACATCACATGTTCCCACTTCATAATCCTACTCATCAAAGATCATAAACCTGAAACATTGCAGCTTTTGTTAAACTGACATTTCTTTCATATTGCACGTGCATGCATGCGAGAGAGAGCTTTCCTAGTCAAACATTCCACAAGCATCTCCAGGCACAAACTGGCTCACTAAGCCGTAAAGCAAACGTTCTGACAAGTTTAACACCCATTTCAGCGCACAAACATGCATAATCCTTTTTTGTTATAATTGTAACATAGATTCATTTTAGAAACATAATTTTATTCTAATATTTATTCAAATGTTAGATACCCCGGGCAAGAAAGTCTTACCATGCCTATAGATCAAACACAACATCATTACACTGTTATAAAAGGATAGATTTAATATATTCTTTGTTAGGGTTGGAGATTATGAATGAAAATAAAATTACAGACTATTAAATTATTATTATTTATTATTATTTTTTTAATATATTATTCTAAATTATTATTATTATTATTTAATTAAACTATTAACATTTTTCATCATTTCGATTTTGGTACTGTTTTTGTTGTATTAATAAAATTGTTATTATTTTTTGATGCGTTGAATTTTAAGTGACCACATCATGTGAGCATAATTATAGTAAATATATGTGTATGTAAAAAGTATAACAGTAATTTATCATTTTTATCATATAATTTATAGGTATCACATTAAACATATTATGTACAATAATATTAATAAAACAAAACTCATCTGATTAGATCACACGGATACGTGTTTAAATAAAATTTCATCATATTTAAATAAAGATTTAACAAAGATTTCGCATTTAATCCATAACTTTAGATCTTTAAACGTTAATAGTTGTGAGCTAATGTTGCTAGCTAAAGAGTTTATTGCTAATTTTGCTAGCTACAAAGTTAGCTTCTTGTAATAGTATACATAAAGATATGTATATATAGTATATAAACAATTGTTAAAATTGTTTCTGTTGTGTCTTAAAAATAAATAAACAAATAAATGACACTAAAACGTGTCCTTACTCCAGCGCCTGGTCTCGTCTCTTGTGACTTGTTCCAGTGGGTTGACGTTTGTATTTAAGGGTAAAGACTAGCGTAAAACGTCATCCGTATGCGACGGCGTATGATTACTAGTCTCTACGCTTTTCTCTGCTAATTCTATCAGTTGTTTATTATCTCGTGTATCTGCGTTGACACAGTTGTCGAAAATGTAACGTTTGCCTTGTTAGGATGCACTGTTTGTTAGGTAAGACTGTCTTGTTGCTAACGCGGTCGGTTTTATAGGTAATTTTAGCTGCTAAAGCTAACTTAGCTAACGCTGTGTGTTGTATATATGAAACTAGCACCAACTAGCTTTGTTATTAAAGGCACGTGCAGTGGGTTTGATAACGTCTGTTGGATTTAATAGCTTTTTTTTACTGATTAAGAATTAAAAATAAATTGAATAATAAGACCAAAGTGGAAAGATAAAGGCGAATTATTCGTGAATAACAAAAGATTCCTTTTGCTTACTGAAGGCACCAAGGTTGTACATCTGTTGTATTTCTACATTATACCTAATTTCACTATTTCTTTTCTCATTCTACACTAAATGATGTGAAGATTTAGACCCTTGTGAATGATTCAAGTTTATTTTAACGCTGTTTTCTCTATTTCTTTGACGTTCATGGAAGGAGCCTCCAGTGTTAGTACTTGTAACAGTGTGTACATTTTATAGAAGAACGGGGCATAGAAGCCTTTATTGTCACCACATATACATTACAGCACAGTGGAATACTTTTCTTCACATACCCTAACTGAGGAGGTTGGGGTCAGAGTTCAGGGGCAGCTATGATACAGAAGAGCATGGAGGGTTGAGGTTGAGGTTGAGGCTTGCTCAAGGGCCCAGCAGTGGCAGCTTGGCTGTGCTGGGCCTTAAACCCGATCATCCGATCAGCAACCCAGAGCCTTAACCAGTTGAGCCACCACTGCCCTCAGTCATGTGATGTGCTGCATTTATTGTCTTAAAAAGCAACTGGTGTGCATTTTAAAAAGGAACAACCTTCCTGACATTTCATAGAATTAACGTTCAACTTTACAGGTGTGACAGGTTTTGGTTATTTCCTATAATGAAATACAACTTATTTGTGCTAAACATGTCACAAACTGTTAGCACGTTCGCCTCACACCTCCAGGGTTGGGGGTTCGATTCCCGCCTCCGCCTTGTGTGTGTGGACTTTGCATGTTCTGCCCGTGCCTCGGGGGTTTCCTCCGGGTACTCCGGTTTCCTCCCCCAGTCCAAAGACATGCATGGTAGGTTGATTGGCATCTCTCGAAAATTGTCCGTAATGTGTGAGTGCGTGAGTGAATGAGAGTGTGTGTGTGTGTGTGTGCGCCCTGCGATGGGTTGGCACTCGTCCAGGGTGTATCCTGCCTTGATGCCTGATGACGCCTGAGATAGGCACAGGCTCCCCGTGACCCGAGGTAGTTCGGGTAAGCGGTAGAAGATGAATGAATTAATGAATGTCACAAACTGGGTGAATAAACATGTTTTAGAATAAAACATGTTTTAGAATAAAAAGACTGTTAATGTTAGTCAAATAAAAATGAATGGGATTTTAGTGTAGCAGGAGGTTCTGGTTCTGTTTCAGGCTTCCAGGTCTGATATCTAGTGTATTATAAGGGGAAGGTTCTGTGACAGAGAGAAAGGAGAGCACAACAAAAGAAAAACATAAACAGACAGCATTTCTTTTCATCTGTACCATGAGAAATTCGCTATTTAGCTGTTTAGGTTAAGGATTAGATGCTGCATTTGTTTGAAGTAAATGCAGGTCAGTACCTGCATTAATGTGTTACAGGTTTAAGGGACTGAAATGTCCCCGTCCTGTCACAGCTGTAAGCCATACTCAGGGACATGGCTGGAATCAAGTAGCAGGAGGGATTACATTTCAATTTAAGGATCATACTTTAAAGGCTTACTAGTCCTCATTTATCAAGCTAGATATGTAAATCCTGAATATGAGTGTTTACACAAGAAATGTGACATGAAAAATAATATTTGAAATTTGCTATTGAGTTTAAATTTATAGCAGAGCTTTGGGTCTTCATGTGAAAACGAGCTGTGTGATGTATTTAGAGATATTGAATATACAAAATACAGAACACAAGCCATCACAAACCAATAAATTCAGAAATGAAAAAATGAAACATGAATTCTTAAATTATAGCGAAAGAAATGGTGCTGTATAAACAGAGAACAGGTTGGTCTGTCTGTGCAGAGCCATAAACTCTAAAGTTAGGAGGATTTAGCTTGTACTTTATTAATAAGAATGATTAATTATTATTATTATTATTATTATTATTATTTATTATTAATAATAATAATAATATTGAAGTGGTAGTGGTAGTAATAGATTTTACCCTCATCATTCATTTCATGCTTCCAGCTGTTTGTATCACTTGACCTTTCATGGGGTTTGTGGGTGTCGCTACATGCAAATGAGCTGTTAGGAACATGCTCAGAATGTTACATGTGAACACCATATACACATGTATGTACAAAGTCAATTCCAAAACACGTGTATTTCACTTTAACCTCCTCAATCATTTATAAGCAACTTTTAAAAATGATTTCATTTTTGTCATTCTTGTTGCTGTAGAAGAATCAACATGTCAAAGATATTAAAGTCTCTAAATCTTCTTTAGACAGTGCATACAATGTTGACCTACAATAAATGATTAATTGGTTATTTATCGTTTCAGAATGACCAAATAATGATCCTTTCTTCATGACCTGCTGGCCTGACATCCCTTAAAGCAGTGCAAGTTCTACCACACCATGCTTTTCTCTCTGCGTGAGCTGGTCCAATGGCTCGGCTTTGCCACCTTCGAGCTCTTCCTCCACCTTGCCGCTCTGCTGGTATTCAGCGTGCTTGTGGCTCTGCGCATTGACCTGCTGGCTAGCCTGAGCTGGTGGCTTGTGTTCGTGCCGCTGTTTGCCGCAGACGGCCTCAGCACCTACTTCACAGCCATTGTCTCCATCCGCCTGTATCAGGAAGGTGAGGAGCGACTGGCTGTGCTGCGTCTGCTTTGGGTGCTCACCGTGCTCAGCCTCAAACTGGTCTGCGAGGTGCTGCTTTGCCAGAAACTGGCCGAGCACGAGCAGACACGTGACCCGCTCTATGGCCTCGTCGTGTCGCCACTTTTCGTCCTCCTGCAGCTGCTCATGATTCGTGCATGCCGCGTTAATTAGTATGAACATGACAGATCATTGCCATTTTAAATGTTTGGCTCCACCCATGTGAACTTGAACGATCATTCCCGAGACGTTGTTTGATCTTGTGTATGCTATTTAAATCGGAGAGAGATTTGGTTACAATTCAGAGCTGCAGCTTAAGTGACAATTTTTTGTAATGTGGTCTTGGCTCAAATCTATAAACATGGTGTCGTTATATCCCATTACAGTGCAATCTTTTGTGTGTGTTTGGGTTGTTTGTGTGTTTTTTGTGGGGTTATTTTTCTAATGTCCTACATGCTGAATGAACATCCTCTCTCTCATAATGAGGTTGCTCTTCTTTTGCCTGTGTAATTTCAACACTTTATTTGTATATATTGTAAATAAAACATATACACTTTAAATTGTTCTGTGTTCTCTTACTTTTTTACTGACTTACTTGTTTAAATGAATGTAACTAAGTTCTGCCTAAGTATAATTGAGTTTATATAAATTTTTGGATTGTAGCTTTGTAGCTTTAATATCAAGCTTTGCCAGTCCCTACATATAAAACAAACAAATAAAATAAAAACAACGAATATTAAAATAAGACATAATTAATAATCCGGCTGCAGAGTAAGCATGGACTGACCGCGAGATGGCGCTGCTGTGATAAATAGAACAAAACCCTCAAAGGAGTCACTATTTTATGAATCATTTGCAGTTTGATTTTTCGGTTCATTAAAGCGTCCGTTTATTGTCTCTGTTACAAACACACACGAGACAAAAAAAGGATTTAATGCGCGGAACGTAGAGCAAAACATTATTTTCTTTGTCTTCTTCTGCTTATTATTATTATTAGTAGTAGTGGTAGTAGTAGTAACAGTATTCACGAGTACATGGAGACTAAATACAATCAAAATACAATAATGTCCAGCTGAGAGCACAACACCTACACCAAATACATCATCATCATCATCATCATCATCATCATCATCATCATCATCATCATCATCATCATCATAATAATAATAATAATAATAATAATAATAATAATAATAGGGGGGCACGGTGGCTTAGTGGTTAGCACGTTCGCCTCACACCTCCAGGGTTGGGGGTTCGATTCCCGCCTCCGCCTTGTGTGTGTGGAGTTTGCATGTTCTCCCCGTGCCTCGGGGGTTTCCTCCGGGTACTCCGGTTTTCTCCCCCGGTCCAAAGACATGCATGGTAGGTTGATTGGCATCTCTGGAAATTGTCCGTAGTGTGTGATTGCGTGAGTGAATGAGAGTGTGTGTGTACCCTGCGATGGGTTGGCACTCCGTCCAGGGTGTATCCTGCCTTGATGCCCGATGACGCCTGAGATAGGCACAGGCTCCCTGTGACCAGAGGTAGTTCGGATAAGCGGAAGAAAATTAATAATAATAATAATAATAATATACCTAAGTAACAACAACGTCAATAATAATAATAATAATAATAATAATAATAATCTAATAATAATAATAATAATAATAATAATAATAATACCTAAATAACAAGAAGAAGAAGAACAGGAATGTTATCATTCATCTTCTTGTTCTTGTTATTTAATGATGAAAATGAACTGTTATAGCACACTTTGTACATGCCATACAACTATACAGCTTTAGATTTAAACAAGGGTAAATAAACACCAAAACAAAAGAATTACAATGACCCGATGTGATTTATTTAATAAATATGCTGATGATATGTGAGTTTTTTTTTTTATGCCATCCATTCGTATGAGACATCATGTGTCAGCTTTTTTAGTTTAAATGTTTTCCAGATCTGAATAATCCCGACATTGTGACATTAAACACAAACACAATGTAGGCTATTTTTAAATGAACAATTTCCTGTGTTTGAAGTTCTATAATCATTACACAAAAGATCTCTGATATGCCTCATATTTTGTTGTAAGTGAACTCTGGACGCTATTTATGACTGGTCATGTTGTAGGCCTACAGTCTATTGTGTAAAACCCACAGCTGTATAAATCCACTTTACCACACCCACAACCACACCCACTATATATGTCACATATGTCTCTCTATGTCTGTCTATTTCTCTCTCTATATATATGCCCCCCTCTCTCTTTCTCTCTCTCTGCCCCCCTCTATCTCTGTCTCTCTCTCTCTCTATGCCCCCCCATGCCCCCCCTCTCTGTCTCTCTATATGCCCCCCCTCTCTTTCTCTCTCTCTGCCCCTCTCTCTATGTCTCTCTATATGCCCCCCTCTCTCTTTCTCTCTCTCTCTGCCCCCCCCCTCTGTCTCCCTCTCTCTCTGTCTCTCTATATGCCCCCCTCTCTCTTTCTCTCTCTCTGCCCCCCTCTCTCTCTGTCTCTCTATATGCCCCCCTCTCTCTTTCTCTCTCTCTCTGCCCCCCTCTCTCTATGTCTCTCTATATGCCCCCTCTCTCTTTCTCTCTCTCTCTGCCCCCCTCTCTCTCTGTCTCTCTATATGCCCCCTCTCTCTCTTTCTCTCTCTCTGCCCCCCCTCTCTCTCTGTCTCTCTGCTACCCCTCTCACTGTCTCTCTCTCTATGCCCCCCCTTCTCTATGCCCCCGTCTCTCTCTCAGTCTCTCTCTCTATGTCCCCCCCTCTATGTCTCCCCCTCTCTCAGTCCCCCCGCCCCCCCGTCAGGGTTAATGATAAAAGATAAATCCATTTATAGTTAAAAATGATGCTATACTCGTATTAAACCTTAGCATAAACCAGTCCCTTAGCCTTTCTGTATTTATCTTGCCTTAATTCATCTTATTACAGCGAGATCACGTGATTCATGTTTATTTATCTCAGCTCATTGGGCTGTTCCTTCAGATCGACAGTGAATGTTCTCATATTATTTTATTTATAACGGTAAATGTGTTTGATTAATCCATGATTCTTCGCCTGCTCATAGACTCATAAATAGCCCTGTTTTATTTATTTATATCTTGTGGGTAATTTTGTTTGTAAATAAAGCACATTTTCAGGCAGATTTGACGGACTGCGTTGTTATTTATAATAGAGAATGAAAAAGATAAATATGGGCGGGGCGATATGTAAATAATAGGCGTGTCTCAAAGTGTATGCACCAATGGGCGCGCTGCGTTGGAGCTTAAAGACTGACGTCAGTGATTACAGGTGCAGGGGGCGGGGCTACGCGTTACAGGCAGGCAGCATCACGCGAGAATCAGCAAAGGGACGAGAAAGATGTGCGAGAAACAGCGCCGCTAGTCGCTTTCTTTCAGCCCCGAGAGCTTTGGTTGCTCCGAGTCCCCTGCTATCGGTTATCCCTCGTTAATTATCATTCGTCATGTCGGCTGGGGACGTCGGTCTGCTCCGTCAAGAGGCCGGCAAGGAGGGCTCGAGAATGCCGGCCTGGAAACGAGAGCTGCTCGAGCGGAGGAAAGCGAAGGGCGGCGGGTCTGGGCCAGGTGTCGACTCCGTGTCGGCTCGGGTTAATGGCGAGCTAACGGGAAGTGGCAAGGAGGAGGCTATGGGAGCGAATTCTAGCCGGACGTACACCATTACGCCTGCGGGAAAGCGCAGCGGTGCCACCGCCACATCCCCGGACGTGTCACCGGTGAAAACAAAAGACCCCTGGTCGGCCATGGACCCCAACGACAGAGCGACATCAACGGAGAAAACAATAACGGACAACGGCGTGCTTCAGGAGAGCCTGGGTCCCATTAAGGAGAACCCGTTTATCAAACTGGAGAAGGAGCGCAAGAAACGACGGGAGCGAGAGAGCGCGTCCCGGCCGCTGCAGCATATCTTGGAGATGTACGGCTCTGTGCCTGGTGTACGGACCATCCGCGCTGAGAACATCATCATCATTGAATCCGACCCAGAATACTTCCCTGCATCCGGATTGCAGCAGAACGGCAGCCTTAGCGGATACAGCTCTCTCGGTGACCTGCTGGACCGCACAGGTAGTCCGGTTACTGAAATCCGCGCAAAGGAAGTGGTGATCTACGATACAGCGCTGAGTAAAAGCGAGGAGAACCTGAGCACGCTGGGGCGCTGTGAGCTCTCCGACCTGGCGCAGGCGCAGGGCACAGTGAGCCGCATGCTGCAGAAATTCGACAGGAAATACGGCATGTTGCACGGGAAGTCTCGCAGTTCGGAGAACCTCCTAGACTTAGACACGAGTCCCGTCCTTTCAGGTCCCCGAGCCAGATTCCATCATCCAGATGTGGTGCCAAAATGTGCACCGTGCCCACAACCTGGCTCTCCTGTTCGCCTGCCAGCGTATTATAGCCATCCAGTCTTCCAGTCTTCCGAGAGGAAATATCACGAGTCTCCAAATGGCTCTGAAAGTAGCAGCCCTGTTCCGGGATCCCCTCAGTCTGTGTCTTCCTTCAGACGTCGCTTTGAGACCGTAGGTGGCCGCAGTGTCACTGTCAACAGTAGAGAGGAGACAGAGAGGAGTCAGTCCAAACCTGTAAGGGAAAGGGACTGGGACAGCACTGATGGGGTGTCCAAAGCGAAGGTGCCATGCTCTCCGGAGAGCCACTGTGCCCGTGCCGAGTCCTTGGCAAGTCCCACGTTGCCCCTTATTTCAACCAGATTTGAGATCCGGCCTTCGCCGCGCCCAGATCTGTCTACGTTGTCTGCCAGCGATGTCCAGGCTCGTGCTCTCGCCAACCTACGCCTCCAGTCTCGCAATTCCTTCACTGTCATCCCCAAGCGGCCCGGTGTCCCGTCAGCGCCTGGCAGCACCGCGCCCTCGAGCCCCATTATGTCTCCTGCTAGCCCACATGTGGAACCTTCAGTACCCTCAGTGCCAACGCCTGCTGTAACCATTCCAGCTTCTGCGTCTCCAGTAAAAATTGTTGTGGCCCCCTTGCCACCTGTGCCAGACACAACAGAACTGACACGTCCCGAAAGGCCCAGCTCCCCCACCTCATCCTCTTCACCTGATTCACTCACAAAGTCAATATCATCCTCTATTCACGAGCCAGCACTTGAGAAATTGCCCGTTACTAATATTGATGACATAGTGGGGGAGTCCTCGCCACCCTTCCCCAGCCCTATGGTGCAGAGGAGGAAAGGAAACACATTTACAGTGGTCCCAAAGCGCAGGACTGATCCCCAGCCTAACACTCCTGTTGTCCAGGAGCCTGTCCCAGAGCCAGCTCAGGAGCCTGCCACAGTGCCACAGGGGTCACCTTCCTCTGCGGAGGCTCCTTATGTCCAGGTGGGCACGCTACTGAAAAAGCGTTACCCGGCAGCAGAAGATATTGAAGTGATCGGTGGATACCTGTCTTTGGGCCGATCCTGTTTATCCAAGACTGGCTCCACAGGAAAGAAGGTAAAATATGTTAATTAAAAGATTTTGTGTGAAGGGAATTGTTATGAATATGTTATATTAAGGGTTATTGAAGGGAACAAAAGCGGCTTTAAGGGAACAAAAGCATGTCTGTCGCATCACAATTAAATCATATATGCATTCGATTTTAATTTAGTTTTATTTTACTTTATATAAGATTTAAAAGAACATGAGTGCATGCAATAACTGTGTGTGGTCTTTCCACCTCAAGTAGATCACAAGTCCACACATATTTCTATGTTTCCAAACACAGTAACTCTTACTGCTGCTATACTGTGTGGTCATATACCATATTAGGTTATTTTTATGGACCGCTGCCTTATGTATTCGAGTATAGTGTTATTCTTGGCTTATCTGGAACATGAGGCTTATTGTCCTGATGGTCTCATCAGACATTTGCTTTAAGTGCTTGTGTTTAGTTTGGAAAACCTGACTGCTAAGGGATGTGATATTGAACTTTTTTAAGTGCTGTTTTGATTGTCTCGCATTCTTGTATTATATAATCCTAAGAAATTAGGCTATATCCAGGCAATATAATATAATGTGGACTTTGTGGTAGGCTTTTGAGTTATTGCAGGTATCTTCAGTTCTTTTTATAACATTGACTAGTGATTAAGAATCAGTTTTGTCCCAAAAGTTTCTTTGGACGTTTTTCTCTATCTTAAATGTGTTTGTATTGAAATAAGTACTGTTTGTTTTGTTAGCTTTCCCACTGTTAGCAAACTTGTGTTTGAGCATCAAAATATGATATTTTCCCCATAATCGCAGAAAATGTGCTCTAGTACAAGAATCAATACATAATACAAGCAAACAATGAACTGAGCTTTGCTAACTGGCATGAAGACTAAAGTTTTAAATTTAATTAGAGCTCCAAGTCCAATAATTAGAAACTAATATTGCTCTACATACCTTCAGAATCTCCTAAAATTCTTAGTTTGACTTGGTTAAATAGTTAAATAAAACTAGAACTTGTTTCTTACTAGAGTTACAAAGTAAGTCTAAAAAGTAGACCAGAAACAGAGATTTGAAACAGACAACATTTAACGAATGTTTGTTGCTGTAGTTCAGCCTAGTAATCAGATTACACTGAAGGCCTCGATAACCTGGATTAGGGTGTTAGATTAAGGCTGGAACTAAATTCCTCTGGGCTGTAGATTCAAATTAGGGTGGTGCAGCCATGATTGTGAAGCACAGTCATCAAGAGGGATCAGAGAATTATTGCTGACTTATTAGTTATCATCATGTCGGCTCATATAGACCACCGCTCGATTTATTGATACCTGAACATGAACGAAAGGTCTTGTTGTGTAAAGTCATGTGTCGTAGTCTTGCATTTCTGCAAGGGCAAAACAAATCTAACATATCGACTTTTAATGATTTTCTTCTACATGAACTACTAAACTACAGCTAAGTGTTTGTTTTAAAGTTTCAACACTTCAGGTTAAATCTAATTTAATCCTTAAACACGATTGTTGTGAATTACAAATGACTAAACCCAAGCTGTTGTTTTGGACCAGTCTCACTTCCACTTGTCAATTGTTTGTAGCTGGTAAAACAAGCTATCTACTACCATGGATTATATTTTGAATAACAACAAAATCACAGCGGAGATTCAGTACAATGGTAAACATAGAGGTTTAGGTATGTCATGTTTGTTTTTGTTGTCATTGTGGCTATTACAGTTAGCAGATATTCTTCTCGACCCTTTCGTTATGCTGGTTTTAATCCATGTTGCAGTTGAACGTAAATTTGACTAAATATCTAAAAGTGAAAGAATGATATAAGATATTAATCAAGACTTAATTAAGACATTAATAAAGACTTCATTACTGTTACTTCAGTACTTCCTACCAAATTTATCATTACTGTGAATTATTCTAACTAGCTAACTAACAAGCTAAATTGACAGGTTTGTGAGGAGACTTTTAACTCGTATTCATAACTGTTTACAATCTTTACTGCTAAGTCTATTCAGATAGCCAATAAAAGCGAACTAGACAGAATTCGGACAGGAATTTTTTTTTATATTTATTTATAAATGGTCAGGATTCGGGGGTAAACTAGCTCGGGTGATCTGTCCTGACAGGGATCGAGAGAATTTTTGTCAAAAAATGTATGAAAAAAAAAAAATGTTATATCTAAAGAATGTAATCATAAATCTAATTTTATTCAAATGTAAAATCTTGTCTAAAATACAACCAAAAGCACATTTAAATACCCTTTGATTGGCTGCAGTTCCAGTGTGTATTTATACATATATGAAATCTTAAATGTCAAAATTATGAAATATAATAAAACATATATTATTATATAATTATTATAATTTATTATAGTTATTATTATAAGTGAACTTGTGATTTTTTTTCTTCACTACAATGGTCCATTCCTACTGCCAGTGACACACTTGTATCGTTTTGCTTTTATGCATATCAAGTGTCACAACTGAGTCGATCTTGTTTCACACGGTGACAGATTTAGCCGACTCCCTTTTTAAATCCCAGTTAGCCATAAATACCCATGACCTCTTCTTTCTTTATCTCTCTGTGGTGCCTGTCACACCTAGACAGGTACAACATGTCTGTCTTTAAAGCCTGACCACAGCAGCACAGCTTCCTGTCCCCTAGACTCTGTTAGAATTAGGCCTTTCATTTCTTTCTAAGCTCGCTCACCACTTTGAAGCTTTTGGACGGATGGGATTGAGAAATTGTGGCAACTTTAACAACATGCAATTTGTGTGGAATCTGGGCACAGAGGACACAACATTTTTTTTCTTTCCCTTTCCTTTTCTCTTTTTGTGGACTAGCTGTTCTTTTCCAGTTGTTTCCTTAAGTAGATTAAGCGTCTGATGTGATCCACACTTTCCGTCTCCTTTAAGGTTCAGGTTTATGGCCTGATTACTTCACATGCTGTTTGCTTTCAAGAGTTTAGGTTGGACTTTGCAGTTCCTCCTGTTTTATGATTTGTGGCTGGAAAAAGTTCAGCTGTTCCGTGAAAAATGTTGGATAGAAAAAAAAAATAGTGGATTCACAGTTTGGATAGACGCGCAGTCGAAATGGAAAGGTGCCAAAAAGGAAAGTAAGAAAAGCCTGTTGGAAGCTCCAGATGCTGTCAGGCGGACAGAGACCATCACTTTTTGTGCTTTTATGCTATAATTAGGAAAGGTTTATTAAATATACAGGACAAAGTATATAAGCGGACTACTTCATTTGTACTGGTCATCAACGTTTTTTTGTAGTCTGTCCTGGTTAATGAAAGCGTGAAGTCTGGAGCTTTAGAAATATAAATAACACCACATTATTTTGGGCAAAGTGGAATTCTACTCACTTTATTTATCCGAACACCTGCTCGTTCATGCCGTTCGTTCTGCTTCATCAGCATCATTCATTTCATGCATCAGAATGAAAATGTGATCTCTTACTGTGACTCAATGTGACATGAGAGTCAGCACCACATGGGCTGCTTTGAGTGATTTAGATATTTCCAACAGTATTTAGACTTCACACAGGATAAACCACAAAACACTCACGGAGGACAGAGGAGAACAACCAGAAAGGTCCAAATTTCCTGGAAAGCTATGCCTGTTCCATATAATAACCACTCAATAACCTTTAATGCATTTGAGAGCATTGATGGGCAACAGAAGACCATGACTGGTTCCTCTCCTGTCAGCCAAGAATAGGAATCTGAGGAGACATTGGGCACATAATTGTAAGCAGGTGTACAGGTGTATGTGAGTTTGTTTATAGTGCACTACATTTGTTCTAGGGTGCTATGATGTAGTGTTCATATGAGCTAATGCCTTGCCATTCAGCCTGATTTAAAGACGCATTGTGTAAGATTGTGTAACAAATGTAAAATGGAGCCAGATACTGACAATAAAATTTTAAAGTGCGTGCAAAACTAAAAAAACAAGTAAACAACCTGCTTTTTTTAAATGTATTTACAACCTTAAATAAAAATGCTGTCCAGCTTAGCATCCTCTTTCTTTAGACACAAAATATTTATTCCGTTTTTGGAAATGTATCATTTGTCTGGATGGAAGAAGCAAAAAAAAAAAAAAACAACAAAAGAAAATCGTCAAGGTTTGTTTTTGAGGATAAGGCTTTGACCTGCTTTTTGGTATAAAGTGATTTGTAATTAAGAAAGTGTTTGCATATATGTATATTCGTGTGTGTGTGTGTGTGTGTGTGTGTGTGTCAGTGGCACGTGCTGTCCCGTGATTTAAAATTGCTACACTTGAGCACACTGCAATTAACAATGAATGTTCAGTTTATGGGTTTTAGCGATACTTAGATACGCTGTTAATCGAGTGCTTTGAATGAGTAATACAGAGCAGTACGTCACTTTACTCTTTGGATACGCTGTTAATCGAGTGCTTTGAATGAGTAATACAGAGCAGTACGTCACTTTACTCTTTGGATACGCTGTTAATCGAGTGCTTTGAATGAGTAGTACAGAGCAGTAGGTCACTTTACTCTTTGCTTTATAGTACTTTGTGGGAATGCTGAAGAACTTTTGAACTTTAGAGTATGAATAAATGATGGTAAATATGTCACGTTTTGCAGTGTCAGATGTCAGCCGAGCGGCGACCTGTCTGTACCGACTTCCTTTTGAGCGTCTGTTTGCTTTCTGTAACGGATTAGACAAAGGCGCGGCTCTGATGTAGCATCACGTCACATCAGTTCAGGGCAGTGTGCTTAGAGCTTGAGAGCATGTGCGAGTTTTTATTTGTCATGTACACGGTTAAACACAGTGTACAACTTGCGGTGAAATAAAACAACCTCAAAATCACTTAAAAATAAGAATGAATAGAAATAAGAAGAATCAAAACTGAATATGACATGTAGTTATGTTCCATGCTAGATGTAATAACAGTATAATATGACGTGCAATTAGGTTACATGTAATAACAGTTGTGTGTGTGTGATTTAATTATTGTTACATCTTCAAAATAGTTCAATATTTGATCTTAGTTATCGTAACCTTTAGTTCCACATTTTGCTTTCAAATTTTTTTTTTTTGTCTTTAACATTTTTCTATGAAAATGTTTACTTTGTTTGACAATTATATGCCTGTAAATTTTTTTCTAAATTTACCTGATGTAAAAAAAACGTCTCTAAGTTATGTGAGATATTATGAAAGGGTTAAAGAGCCTCTGTGTCTGTGTCTTATTGGACATGTAGTTGAAAGCATGGTCTATTACGAGTGCTCGTGAGTACGGAATAAAATCAGCGTCACAAAAACGTTTGTGAAATTTCGAGGTTGTATTCTAGTTTACACTAATCTTTTCCCCCCAAATTTTCACTCAAAATCCAAAATTAAAATTTGCATCGCGCACTTTCTCCCTCGCAGGACGTACGGCGTAACTTGACACACACAGGAAGTTGAACTGGATGCTCCTGCAGTCAGCTTCCTGTCTGTTTGACTTGTGTGAAAGTCCACCATGTTTAATAATTCATCAGGGACAAGCTTGTCTCCACCCTGATCCCACCATCCTAATGTTACTGTCCCCTACACACACACATCCTCCACTTGTGCTCCTGTCTTACATCACTTCCTCTTCCTCCTATCTCGGCCGGCTCCTGACCTCGAGTGTAGCACCAAGCTTAGAGGAAGGGCAGACTTACAAACGCACATGTATGCTGTTACTGCTGCAGCTCATTTGTGTGTGTGTGTGTGTGTGTGTGTGTGTGTGTGTGTGTGTGTGTGTGTGTGTGACTTTGTCTTTGTTGTATCTTGCTTTGTGACACAGATTTCTGAGCTGAAGGTGATTAAGTGATCTTATGTGCTTTCTATTGTGCGGGCCCATATCAGTGTTGTATGTGTGTGTGAGTGTGTGTGAACGTGTCTGTCGTGTCCCTCACCCTTCTACAAAGGAGTCTATGTAATTAGAATTCAGCCTCCACTGTCATTGCCATGTTTAATTCAGGAAGTGTGTGTGTGTGTGTGTGTGTGTGTGTGTGAGTGTGTGTGTGTAGAGGAGTACGGTATAGAGAGCAGGACGATGATATCTTTGAGAGCAGTGGGCACGATGGAGTGTGTAAAGTCTAGACGCTGATCTTTAAAGTGTTTCTTTAACTTTTAACTTTTCAGGAAATACAGATGGAGAAAAAAAAACCTGAAAGAACAATTCAGACCTCACAATGGAAACCAGCGTCGGCGTTACTGAGTTTCAGTATCGACCGTGCCTAGTCTCTAGGGAAATTTGTTTTTGTAGGGTGCATTTAAAATATAATGCAAACTGCATTCAAATACACACACTGCTTCACATGTGTCACGTTCAAGAAGAAACAATGTGCTCAAGCCGCACGCTGTGGTGAATCATTACTCTGTGTGTGCGTGTGTTTGTGTGTCTATATGTGTGTGTGTGTGTGTGTGTGTGTGTGTATGTGTGTGTGTGTTTGTGTCTTTTTTTGTAGCCCCAAGGTGTGTTTTTGTTACTTTTAAGCTTAAGTTTCTGACTAAATCATTGAGTTTGTGGTTATGATTGTAGTGTTTAGTGTAAAGTGTATAGTTTAGAGCGCTAATTGTACATTTGTCAAATAAATATAAATCATATGATTAGAAACATTTAGAAAATGATTACTTTATTAAGTTTTTTAAACTCGTGATTGGTGTGGGTATTTATTCGTGGTGTTACTCTGAAATGAACAATTTGGAGGTTTCCCCTGTTCCATGCCCCAATCTCTCTCTCTCTCTCTCTCTCTCTCTCTCTCTCTCTCTCTCTCCAGCACTTGTCTCTTCATAGCGGCCTGCTCTCTCTCTCTCTCTCTCTCTCTCTCTCTCTCTCTCTCTCTCTCTCTCTCTCTCTCTCTCTCTCTCTCTCTCTCTCTTTCTCTCCAGTCTCTTCATAGCAGCCTGATCTCTATCTCTCTTTCTCTCTCTTTCTTTCTCTTTTTCTATGTTCACCTCTTTATCTGTCTTTGTCTGTCTCTTTGTCTCTCTTTTTTTTCTTCATCTCTCTCTCTCTCTCTCTCTCTCTCTCTCTCTCTCTCTCTCTCTCTCTCTCTTTCTCTATAA